>NC_068356.1:3946745-4139245 GCF_020536995.1 Dreissena polymorpha
AAAAAAAATGATGATTTTCTGTAATACAGCTCCTTTGTTGACTAGGCCTGGTTTTGCGTTTAGGTCATAATACACCCCAATAGTTTCCCTATATAATTCAATGTTAAAGCGACAACTTTGAGCGAAAATAAATGCAACATTTTGCACATAGAGACCCCCATAAACATACCTTTTCTTAAAGGCCATTCTAAGCGGAATCCGATTTATGCAATAAAAAAGATATGTCATGTACAAAGCAAGAAGAACTTGACACAAATCAAAATCGACTGTTTTTGCAATTTATATTTTTCGGCCGTTTCTTAGTGAAATGTAACTTTTCTACTGCAATGGTTACTTTAGTCTTCAAGTGTATCATATATCAGGGCTTTCAGTTGTGAACACCTATTCATGCCCTACCATTATCTCCGCAAGATAACACCCGAATAATGGTAAAAAGTGTAAAACATGCCTTCCTGTCAACTATGATATTTTTTTTAGAGAGTACAAGCCCTACATGAAGCGATCATTTAGTGTATTGTAACCTATACTACCTAAGCACAACGTTAACTGTTAACATCGCGAAAATAAGCACTTCTCGATACTTATAAACCTATTTTCTATGTGCATGCCAATTTCCAGACCGCAATCTTTCACGTAGAAATGGCTTGAAATGCATTTTCATTATAGCCGCCTGATAAGCCATGTTGCTTTCGCGTTCGGAGCTTTGATTTATAACGGGGCGTTTCAGGCGCAAAACGATACCCTAAATAATTACACATCGGTCCAAATACTATGGAATATTGTTACAAGCTATGTAAAAAAAGAAAGTAAACAACTATTAAAACGTGTTCATGAGCTCTTCAGCACAAATTGTTTGCGATTTGAGATGCTCACAGACGAGTTTTTGTACGTTTTTTTTCTTATTTTCCTCTGAAAACGTATTTTTTTCTTAAAACTCACGATGGCTCCTTAATTCGCGAAACAAACGCATTATTTCCGTGAAATTGCCAAAACGCGTCATATCCCACTAAAAAAATGATGATTTTCTGTAAATACAGCTCCTTTGTGGACTAGGCCCTGGTTTGCGTTTAGGTCATAATACACCAAATAGTTTCCCTATATAATTCAATGTAAAAGCGACACACTTTGAGCGAAAATAAATGCAACATTTTGCACATAGAGACCCCCCATAACCATACCTTTTCTTAAAGGCCATTCTAAGCGGAATCGATTTATGCAATAAAAAAGATATGTCATGTACAAAGCAAGAAAGAACTTGACACAAATCAAAATCGACTGTTTTTGCAATTTATATTTTCGGGCCGTTTCTTAGTGAAATGTAACCTTTTCTACTGCAATGGTTTACTTTAGTCTTCAAGTGTATCATATATCAGGGATTCAGTTGTGAACACCTATTCATGCCCTACCATTATCTCCGCAAGATAACACCCGAATAATGGTAAAAAGTGTAAAACATGCCTTCCTGTCAACTATGATATTTTTTTAGAGAGTAAAGCCCTACATGAAGCGATCATTTAGTGTATTGTAACCTATAAGACAACGTTTACTGTTAACAATTGCGAAAAATAAGCACTCCTCGATACTTATAAACCTATTTTCTATGTGCATGCCAATTTTCAGACCGATCTTTCACGTAGAAAATGCTGAAAATGCATTTTATTATAACGCCTGATAAGCCATGTGGCTTTCGCGTTCGGAGCTTTGATTATAACGGGCGTTCAGGCGCAAAACGATTACCCTAAATAATTACAATCGGTCAAAATACTGGAATATTGTTACAAGCTATGTAGAAAAAGAAGTAACATAACTATTAAAACGTGTTCATGAGCTCTTTCAGCACAAATTGTTGCGATTTGAGATGCTCAAGACGAGTTTTTGTACGTTTATTTTCTTATTTCCTCTGAAAACGTATTTTTTTCTTAAAAAACTCACGATGCTCCTTAAATTCGCGAAACAAACGCATTTATTCCGTGAAATTTGCCAAAACGCGTCATATCCCACTAAAAAAATGATGATTTTCTGTAAATACAGCTCCTTTGTGACTAGGCCTGGTTTTGCGTTTAGGTCATAATACACCAAATAGTTTCCCTATATAATTCAATGTTAAAGCGACAACTTTGAGCGAAAATAAATGCAACATTTTGCACATAGAGACCCCCATAACCATACCTTTTCTTAAAGGCCATTCTAAGCGGAATCGATTTATGCAATAAAAAAGATATGTCATGTACAAAGCAAGAAAGAACTTGACACAAATCAAAATCGACTGTTTTTGCAATTTATATTTTCGGCCGTTTCTTAGTGAAATGTAACCTTTTCTACTGCAATGGTTTACTTTAGTCTTCAAGTGTATCATATATCAGGGATTCAGTTGTGAACACCTATTCATGCCCTACCATTATCTCCGCAAGATAACACCCGAATAATGGTAAAAAGTGTAAAACATGCCTTCCTGTCAACTATGATATTTTTTTTAGAGAGTAAAGCCCTACATGAAGCGATCATTTAGTGTATTGTAACCTATAAGACAACGTTTACTGTTAACATTGCGAAAAATAAGCACTCCTCGATACTTATAAACCTATTTTCTATGTGCATGCCAATTTCAGACCGATCTTTCACGTAGAAATGCTTGAAAATGCATTTTATTATAACGCCTGATAAGCCATGTGGCTTTCGCGTTCGGAGCTTTGATTTATAACGGGCGTTCAGGCGCAAAACGATTACCCTAAATAATTACAATCGGTCAAAATACTGGAATATTGTTACAAGCTATGTAGAAAAAGAAGTAAATAACTATTAAAACGTGTTCATGAGCTCTTTCAGCACAAATTGTTGCGATTTGAGATGCTCAAGACGAGTTTTTGTACGTTTTATTTTTCTTATTTTCCTCTGAAAACGTATTTTTTTTCTTAAAAACTCACGATGCTCCTTAAATTCGCGAAACAAACGCATTTATTCCGTGAAATTTGCCAAACGCGTCATATCCACTAAAAAATGATGATTTTCTGTAAATACAGCTCCTTTGTGACTAGGCCTGGTTTTGCGTTTAGGTCATAATACACCAAATAGTTTCCCTATATAATTCAATGTTAAAGCGACAACTTTGAGCGAAAATAAATGCAACATTTGCACATAGAGACCCCCATAACCATACCTTTTCTTAAAGGCCATTCTAAGCGGAATCGATTTATGCAATAAAAAAGATATGTCATGTACAAAGCAAGAAAGAACTTGACACAAATCAAAATCGACTGTTTTTGCAATTTATATTTTCGGCCGTTTCTTAGTGAAATGTAACCTTTTCTACTGCAATGGTTTACTTTAGTCTTCAAGTGTATCATATATCAGGGATTCAGTTGTGAACACCTATTCATGCCCTACCATTATCTCCGCAAGATAACACCCGAATAATGGTAAAAAGTGTAAAACATGCCTTCCTGTCAACTATGATATTTTTTTAGAGAGTAAAGCCCTACATGAAGCGATCATTTAGTGTATTGTAACCTATAAGACAACGTTTACTGTTAACATTGCGAAAAATAAGCACTCCTCGATACTTATAAACCTATTTTCTATGTGCATGCCAATTTTCAGACCGATCTTTCACGTAGAAATGCTTGAAAATGCATTTTATTATAACGCCTGATAAGCCATGTGGCTTTCGCGTTCGGAGCTTTGATTTATAACGGGCGTTCAGGCGCAAAACGATTACCCTAAATAATTACAATCGGTCAAAATACTAGAATATTGTTACAAGCTATGTAGAAAAAGAAGTAAACAACTATTAAAACGTGTTCATGAGCTCTTTCAGCACAAATTGTTGCGATTTGAGATGCTCAAGACGAGTTTTTGTACGTTTATTTTCTTATTTTCCTCTGAAAACGTATTTTTTTTCTTTAAAAACTCACGATGCTCCTTAAATTCGCGAAACAAACGCATTTATTCCGTGAAATTTGCCAAAACGCGTCATATCCCACTAAAAAATGATGATTTTCTGTAAATACAGCTCCTTTGTGACTAGGCCTGGTTTTGCGTTTAGGTCATAATACACCAAATAGTTTCCCTATATAATTCAATGTTAAAGCGACAACTTTGAGCGAAAATAAATGCAACATTTTGCACATAGAGACCCCCATAACCATACCTTTTCTTAAAGGCCATTCTAAGCGGAATCGATTTATGCAATAAAAAAGATATGTCATGTACAAAGCAAGAAAGAACTTGACACAAATCAAAATCGACTGTTTTTGCAATTTATATTTTCGGCCGTTTCTTAGTGAAATGTAACCTTTTCTACTGCAATGGTTTACTTTAGTCTTCAAGTGTATCATATATCAGGGATTCAGTTGTGAACACCTATTCATGCCCTACCATTATCTCCGCAAGATAACACCCGAATAATGGTAAAAAGTGTAAAACATGCCTTCCTGTCAACTATGATATTTTTTTAGAGAGTAAAGCCCTACATGAAGCGATCATTTAGTGTATTGTAACCTATAAGACAACGTTTACTGTTAACATTGCGAAAAATAAGCACTCCTCGATACTTATAAACCTATTTTCTATGTGCATGCCAATTTTCAGACCGATCTTTCACGTAGAAATGCTTGAAAATGCATTTTATTATAACGCCTGATAAGCCATGTGGCTTTCGCGTTCGGAGCTTTGATTTATAACGGGCGTTCAGGCGCAAAACGATTACCCTAAATAATTACAATCGGTCAAAATACTAGAATATTGTTACAAGCTATGTAGAAAAAGAAGTAAACAACTATTAAAACGTGTTCATGAGCTCTTTCAGCACAAATTGTTGCGATTTGAGATGCTCAAGACGAGTTTTTGTACGTTTATTTTCTTATTTTCCTCTGAAAACGTATTTTTTTCTTAAAAACTCACGATGCTCCTTAAATTCGCGAAACAAACGCATTTATTCCGTGAAATTTGCCAAAACGCGTCATATCCCACTAAAAAAATGATGATTTTCTGTAAATACAGCTCCTTTGTGACTAGGCCTGGTTTTGCGTTTAGGTCATAATACACCAAATAGTTTCCCTATATAATTCAATGTTAAAGCGACAACTTTGAGCGAAAATAAATGCAACATTTTGCACATAGAGACCCCCATAACCATACCTTTTCTTAAAGGCCATTCTAAGCGGAATCGATTTATGCAATAAAAAAGATATGTCATGTACAAAGCAAGAAAGAACTTGACACAAATCAAAATCGACTGTTTTTGCAATTTATATTTTCGGCCGTTTCTTAGTGAAATGTAACCTTTTCTACTGCAATGGTTTACTTTAGTCTTCAAGTGTATCATATATCAGGGATTCAGTTGTGAACACCTATTCATGCCCTACCATTATCTCCGCAAGATAACACCCGAATAATGGTAAAAAGTGTAAAACATGCCTTCCTGTCAACTATGATATTTTTTTAGAGAGTAAAGCCCTACATGAAGCGATCATTTAGTGTATTGTAACCTATAAGACAACGTTTACTGTTAACATTGCGAAAAATAAGCACTCCTCGATACTTATAAACCTATTTTCTATGTGCATGCCAATTTTCAGACCGATCTTTCACGTAGAAATGCTTGAAAATGCATTTTATTATAACGCCTGATAAGCCATGTGGCTTTCGCGTTCGGAGCTTTGATTTATAACGGGCGTTCAGGCGCAAAACGATTACCCTAAATAATTACAATCGGTCAAAATACTAGAATATTGTTACAAGCTATGTAGAAAAAGAAGTAAACAACTATTAAACGTGTTCATGAGCTCTTTCAGCACAAATTGTTGCGATTTGAGATGCTCAAGACGAGTTTTTGTACGTTTATTTTCTTATTTTCCTCTGAAAACGTATTTTTTTTCTTAAAAACTCACGATGCTCCTTAAATTCGCGAAACAAACGCATTTATTCCGTGAAATTTGCCAAAACGCGTCATATCCCACTAAAAAAATGATGATTTTCTGTAAATACAGCTCCTTTGTGACTAGGCCTGGTTTTGCGTTTAGGTCATAATACACCAAATAGTTTCCCTATATAATTCAATGTAAAGCGACAACTTTGAGCGAAAATAAATGCAACATTTTGCACATAGAGACCCCCATAACCATACCTTTTCTTAAAGGCCATTCTAAGCGGAATCGATTTATGCAATAAAAAAGATATGTCATGTACAAAGCAAGAAAGAACTTGACACAAATCAAAATCGACTGTTTTTGCAATTTTATATTTTCGGCCGTTTCTTAGTGAAATGTAACCTTTTCTACTGCAATGGTTTACTTTAGTCTTCAAGTGTATCATATATCAGGGATTCAGTTGTGAACACCTATTCATGCCCTACCATTATCTCCGCAAGATAACACCCGAATAATGGTAAAAAGTGTAAAACATGCCTTCCTGTCAACTATGATATTTTTTTAGAGAGTAAAGCCCTACATGAAGCGATCATTTAGTGTATTGTAACCTATAAGACAACGTTTACTGTTAACATTGCGAAAAATAAGCACTCCTCGATACTTATAAACCTATTTTCTATGTGCATGCCAATTTTCAGACCGATCTTTCACGTAGAAATGCTTGAAAATGCATTTTATTATAACGCCTGATAAGCCATGTGGCTTTCGCGTTCGGAGCTTTGATTTATAACGGGCGTTCAGGCGCAAAACGATTACCCTAAATAATTACAATCGGTCAAAATACTAGAATATTGTTACAAGCTATGTAGAAAAAGAAGTAAACAACTATTAAAACGTGTTCATGAGCTCTTTCAGCACAAATTGTTGCGATTTGAGATGCTCAAGACGAGTTTTTGTACGTTTATTTTCTTATTTTCCTCTGAAAACGTATTTTTTTCTTAAAAACTCACGATGCTCCTTAAATTCG
Source organism: Dreissena polymorpha (assembly GCF_020536995.1). Taxonomy (NCBI): domain Eukaryota; kingdom Metazoa; phylum Mollusca; class Bivalvia; order Myida; family Dreissenidae; genus Dreissena; species Dreissena polymorpha. The sequence goes on from NC_068356.1 coordinate 3,953,640, forward strand.
CGAAACAAACGCATTTATTCCGTGAAATTTGCCAAAACGCGTCATATCCCACTAAAAAAATGATGATTTTCTGTAAATACAGCTCCTTTGTGACTAGGCCTGGTTTTGCGTTTAGGTCATAATACACCAAATAGTTTCCCTATATAATTCAATGTTAAAGCGACAACTTTGAGCGAAAATAAATGCAACATTTTGCACATAGAGACCCCCATAACCATACCTTTTCTTAAAGGCCATTCTAAGCGGAATCGATTTATGCAATAAAAAAGATATGTCATGTACAAAGCAAGAAAGAACTTGACACAAATCAAAATCGACTGTTTTTGCAATTTATATTTTCGGCCGTTTCTTAGTGAAATGTAACCTTTTCTACTGCAATGGTTTACTTTAGTCTTCAAGTGTATCATATATCAGGGATTCAGTTGTGAACACCTATTCATGCCCTACCATTATCTCCGCAAGATAACACCCGAATAATGGTAAAAAGTGTAAAACATGCCTTCCTGTCAACTATGATATTTTTTTAGAGAGTAAAGCCCTACATGAAGCGATCATTTAGTGTATTGTAACCTATAAGACAACGTTTACTGTTAACATTGCGAAAAATAAGCACTCCTCGATACTTATAAACCTATTTTCTATGTGCATGCCAATTTTCAGACCGATCTTTCACGTAGAAATGCTTGAAAATGCATTTTATTATAACGCCTGATAAGCCATGTGGCTTTCGCGTTCGGAGCTTTGATTTATAACGGGCGTTCAGGCGCAAAACGATTACCCTAAATAATTACAATCGGTCAAAATACTAGAATATTGTTACAAGCTATGTAGAAAAAGAAGTAAACAACTATTAAAACGTGTTCATGAGCTCTTTCAGCACAAATTGTTGCGATTTGAGATGCTCAAGACGAGTTTTTGTACGTTTATTTTCTTATTTTCCTCTGAAAACGTATTTTTTTCTTAAAAACTCACGATGCTCCTTAAATTCGCGAAACAAACGCATTTATTCCGTGAAATTTGCCAAAACGCGTCATATCCCACTAAAAAAATGATGATTTTCTGTAAATACAGCTCCTTTGTGACTAGGCCTGGTTTTGCGTTTAGGTCATAATACACCAAAATGTTTCCCTATATAATTCAATGTTAAAGCGACAACTTTGAGCGAAAATAAATGCAACATTTTGCACATAGAGACCCCCATAACCATACCTTTTCTTAAAGGCCATTCTAAGCGGAATCGATTTATGCAATAAAAAAGATATGTCATGTACAAAGCAAGAAAGAACTTGACACAAATCAAAATCGACTGTTTTTGCAATTTATATTTTCGGCCGTTTCTTAGTGAAATGTAACCTTTTCTACTGCAATGGTTTACTTTAGTCTTCAAGTGTATCATATATCAGGGATTCAGTTGTGAACACCTATTCATGCCCTACCATTATCTCCGCAAGATAACACCCGAATAATGGTAAAAAGTGTAAAACATGCCTTCCTGTCAACTATGATATTTTTTTAGAGAGTAAAGCCCTACATGAAGCGATCATTCAGTGTATTGTAACCTATAAGACAACGTTTACTGTTAACATTGCGAAAAATAAGCACTCCTCGATACTTATAAACCTATTTTCTATGTGCACGCCAATTTTCAGACCGATCTTTCACGTAGAAATGCTTGAAAATGCATTTTATTATAACGCCTGATAAGCCATGTGGCTTTCGCGTTCGGAGCTTTGATTTATAACGGGCGTTCAGGCGCAAAACGATTACCCTAAATAATTACAATCGGTCAAAATACTAGAATATTGTTACAAGCTATGTAGAAAAAGAAGTAAACAACTATTAAAACGTGTTCATGAGCTCTTTCAGCACAAATTGTTGCGATTTGAGATGCTCAAGACGAGTTTTTGTACGTTTATTTTCTTATTTTCCTCTGAAAACGTATTTTTTTCTTAAAAACTCACGATGCTCCTTAAATTCGCGAAACAAACGCATTTATTCCGTGAAATTTGCCAAAACGCGTCATATCCCACTAAAAAAATGATGATTTTCTGTAAATACAGCTCCTTTGTGACTAGGCCTGGTTTTGCGTTTAGGTCATAATACACCAAAATGTTTCCCTATATAATTCAATGTTAAAGCGACAACTTTGAGCGAAAATAAATGCAACATTTTGCACATAGAGACCCCCATAACCATACCTTTTCTTAAAGGCCATTCTAAGCGGAATCGATTTATGCAATAAAAAAGATATGTCATGTACAAAGCAAGAAAGAACTTGACACAAATCAAAATCGACTGTTTTTGCAATTTATATTTTCGGCCGTTTCTTAGTGAAATGTAACCTTTTCTACTGCAATGGTTTACTTTAGTCTTCAAGTGTATCATATATCAGGGATTCAGTTGTGAACACCTATTCATGCCCTACCATTATCTCCGCAAGATAACACCCGAATAATGGTAAAAAGTGTAAAACATGCCTTCCTGTCAACTATGATATTTTTTTAGAGAGTAAAGCCCTACATGAAGCGATCATTTAGTGTATTGTAACCTATAAGACAACGTTTACTGTTAACATTGCGAAAAATAAGCACTCCTCGATACTTATAAACCTATTTTCTATGTGCATGCCAATTTTCAGACCGATCTTTCACGTAGAAATGCTTGAAAATGCATTTTATTATAACGCCTGATAAGCCATGTGGCTTTCGCGTTCGGAGCTTTGATTTATAACGGGCGTTCAGGCGCAAAACGATTACCCTAAATAATTACAATCGGTCAAAATACTAGAATATTGTTACAAGCTATGTAGAAAAAGAAGTAAACAACTATTAAAACGTGTTCATGAGCTCTTTCAGCACAAATTGTTGCGATTTGAGATGCTCAAGACGAGTTTTTGTACGTTTATTTTCTTATTTTCCTCTGAAAACGTATTTTTTTCTTAAAAACTCACGATGCTCCTTAAATTCGCGAAACAAACGCATTTATTCCGTGAAATTTGCCAAAACGCGTCATATCCCACTAAAAAAATGATGATTTTCTGTAAATACAGCTCCTTTGTGACTAGGCCTGGTTTTGCGTTTAGGTCATAATACACCAAATAGTTTCCCTATATAATTCAATGTTAAAGCGACAACTTTGAGCGAAAATAAATGCAACATTTTGCACATAGAGACCCCCATAACCATACCTTTTCTTAAAGGCCATTCTAAGCGGAATCGATTTATGCAATAAAAAAGATATGTCATGTACAAAGCAAGAAAGAACTTGACACAAATCAAAATCGACTGTTTTTGCAATTTATATTTTCGGCCGTTTCTTAGTGAAATGTAACCTTTTCTACTGCAATGGTTTACTTTAGTCTTCAAGTGTATCATATATCAGGGATTCAGTTGTGAACACCTATTCATGCCCTACCATTATCTCCGCAAGATAACACCCGAATAATGGTAAAAAGTGTAAAACATGCCTTCCTGTCAACTATGATATTTTTTTAGAGAGTAAAGCCCTACATGAAGCGATCATTTAGTGTATTGTAACCTATAAGACAACGTTTACTGTTAACATTGCGAAAAATAAGCACTCCTCGATACTTATAAACCTATTTTCTATGTGCATGCCAATTTTCAGACCGATCTTTCACGTAGAAATGCTTGAAAATGCATTTTATTATAACGCCTGATAAGCCATGTGGCTTTCGCGTTCGGAGCTTTGATTTATAACGGGCGTTCAGGCGCAAAACGATTACCCTAAATAATTACAATCGGTCAAAATACTAGAATATTGTTACAAGCTATGTAGAAAAAGAAGTAAACAACTATTAAAACGTGTTCATGAGCTCTTTCAGCACAAATTGTTGCGATTTGAGATGCTCAAGACGAGTTTTTGTACGTTTATTTTCTTATTTTCCTCTGAAAACGTATTTTTTTCTTAAAAACTCACGATGCTCCTTAAATTCGCGAAACAAACGCATTTATTCCGTGAAATTTGCCAAAACGCGTCATATCCCACTAAAAAAATGATGATTTTCTGTAAATACAGCTCCTTTGTGACTAGGCCTGGTTTTGCGTTTAGGTCATAATACACCAAATAGTTTCCCTATATAATTCAATGTTAAAGCGACAACTTTGAGCGAAAATAAATGCAACATTTTGCACATAGAGACCCCCATAACCATACCTTTTCTTAAAGGCCATTCTAAGCGGAATCGATTTATGCAATAAAAAAGATATGTCATGTACAAAGCAAGAAAGAACTTGACACAAATCAAAATCGACTGTTTTTGCAATTTATATTTTCGGCCGTTTCTTAGTGAAATGTAACCTTTTCTACTGCAATGGTTTACTTTAGTCTTCAAGTGTATCATATATCAGGGATTCAGTTGTGAACACCTATTCATGCCCTACCATTATCTCCGCAAGATAACACCCGAATAATGGTTAAAAAGTGTAAAACATGCCTTCCTGTCAACTATGATATTTTTTTAGAGAGTAAAGCCCTACATGAAGCGATCATTTAGTGTATTGTAACCTATAAGACAACTTTTACTGTTAACATTGCGAAAAATAAGCACTCCTCGATACTTATAAACCTATTTTCTATGTGCATGCCAATTTTCAGACCGATCTTTCACGTAGAAATGCTTGAAAATGCATTTTATTATAACGCCTGATAAGCCATGTGGCTTTCGCGTTCGGAGCTTTGATTTATAACGGGCGTTCAGGCGCAAAACGATTACCCTAAATAATTACAATCGGTCAAAATACTAGAATATTGTTACAAGCTATGTAGAAAAAGAAGTAAACAACTATTAAAACGTGTTCATGAGCTCTTTCAGCACAAATTGTTGCGATTTGAGATGCTCAAGACGAGTTTTTGTACGTTTATTTTCTTATTTTCCTCTGAAAACGTATTTTTTTCTTAAAAACTCACGATGCTCCTTAAATTCGCGAAACAAACGCATTTATTCCGTGAAATTTGCCAAAACGCGTCATATCCCACTAAAAAAATGATGATTTTCTGTAAATACAGCTCCTTTGTGACTAGGCCTGGTTTTGCGTTTAGGTCATAATACACCAAAATGTTTCCCTATATAATTCAATGTTAAAGCGACAACTTTGAGCGAAAATAAATGCAACATTTTGCACATAGAGACCCCAATAACCATACCTTTTCTTAAAGGCCATTCTAAGCGGAATCGATTTATGCAATAAAAAAGATATGTCATGTACAAAGCAAGAAAGAACTTGACACAAATCAAAATCGACTGTTTTTGCAATTTATATTTTCGGCCGTTTCTTAGTGAAATGTAACCTTTTCTACTGCAATGGTTTACTTTAGTCTTCAAGTGTATCATATATCAGGGATTCAGTTGTGAACACCTATTCATGCCCTACCATTATCTCCGCAAGATAACACCCGAATAATGGTAAAAAGTGTAAAACATGCCTTCCTGTCAACTATGATATTTTTTTAGAGAGTAAAGCCCTACATGAAGCGATCATTTAGTGTATTGTAACCTATAAGACAACGTTTACTGTTAACATTGCGAAAAATAAGCACTCCTCGATACTTATAAACCTATTTTCTATGTGCATGCCAATTTTCAGACCGATCTTTCACGTAGAAATGCTTGAAAATGCATTTTATTATAACGCCTGATAAGCCATGTGGCTTTCGCGTTCGGAGCTTTGATTTATAACGGGCGTTCAGGCGCAAAACGATTACCCTAAATAATTACAATCGGTCAAAATACTAGAATATTGTTACAAGCTATGTAGAAAAAGAAGTAAACAACTATTAAAACGTGTTCATGAGCTCTTTCAGCACAAATTGTTGCGATTTGAGATGCTCAAGACGAGTTTTTGTACGTTTATTTTCTTATTTTCCTCTGAAAACGTATTTTTTTCTTAAAAACTCACGATGCTCCTTAAATTCGCGAAACAAACGCATTTATTCCGTGAAATTTGCCAAAACGCGTCATATCCCACTAAAAAAATGATGATTTTCTGTAAATACAGCTCCTTTGTGGCTAGGCCTGGTTTTGCGTTTAGGTCATAATACACCAAAATGTTTCCCTATATAATTCAATGTTAAAGCGACAACTTTGAGCGAAAATAAATGCAACATTTTGCACATAGAGACCCCCATAACCATACCTTTTCTTAAAGGCCATTCTAAGCGGAATCGATTTATGCAATAAAAAAGATATGTCATGTACAAAGCAAGAAAGAACTTGACACAAATCAAAATCGACTGTTTTTGCAATTTATATTTTCGGCCGTTTCTTAGTGAAATGTAACCTTTTCTACTGCAATGGTTTACTTTAGTCTTCAAGTGTATCATATATCAGGGATTCAGTTGTGAACACCTATTCATGCCCTACCATTATCTCCGCAAGATAACACCCGAATAATGGTAAAAAGTGTAAAACATGCCTTCCTGTCAACTATGATATTTTTTTAGAGAGTAAAGCCCTACATGAAGCGATCATTTAGTGTATTGTAACCTATAAGACAACGTTTACTGTTAACATTGCGAAAAATAAGCACTCCTCGATACTTATAAACCTATTTTCTATGTGCATGCCAATTTTCAGACCGATCTTTCACGTAGAAATGCTTGAAAATGCATTTTATTATAACGCCTGATAAGCCATGTGGCTTTCGCGTTCGGAGCTTTGATTTATAACGGGCGTTCAGGCGCAAAACGATTACCCTAAATAATTACAATCGGTCAAAATACTAGAATATTGTTACAAGCTATGTAGAAAAAGAAGTAAACAACTATTAAAACGTGTTCATGAGCTCTTTCAGCACAAATTGTTGCGATTTGAGATGCTCAAGACGAGTTTTTGTACGTTTATTTTCTTATTTTCCTCTGAAAACGTATTTTTTTCTTAAAAACTCACGATGCTCCTTAAATTCGCGAAACAAACGCATTTATTCCGTGAAATTTGCCAAAACGCGTCATATCCCACTAAAAAAATGATGATTTTCTGTAAATACAGCTCCTTTGTGACTAGGCCTGGTTTTGCGTTTAGGTCATAATACACCAAATAGTTTCCCTATATAATTCAATGTTAAAGCGACAACTTTGAGCGAAAATAAATGCAACATTTTGCACATAGAGACCCCCATAACCATACCTTTTCTTAAAGGCCATTCTAAGCGGAATCGATTTATGCAATAAAAAAGATATGTCATGTACAAAGCAAGAAAGAACTTGACACAAATCAAAATCGACTGTTTTTGCAATTTATATTTTCGGCCGTTTCTTAGTGAAATGTAACCTTTTCTACTGCAATGGTTTACTTTAGTCTTCAAGTGTATCATATATCAGGGATTCAGTTGTGAACACCTATTCATGCCCTACCATTATCTCCGCAAGATAACACCCGAATAATGGTAAAAAGTGTAAAACATGCCTTCCTGTCAACTATGATATTTTTTTAGAGAGTACAGCCCTACATGAAGCGATCACCTACATGAAGCGATCATTTAGTGTATTGTAACCTTGATATTACTTTGGGAATACATTTACCATGACACGGCGCGTTCCAGAATCAGATGAGCGTTGTCCTAATTTATTTCGCCAATTTTTCTGTCAGTTTAATCGTTGTATGTCTCCATTCATCAACCATTTTAGTAATGTAAGCGTACTTGTATTTGTATGCCCCCGGATCGAATGATCGGGGGTATATTGTTTTTGGCCTGTCTGTCTGTCCGTCTACAAACTTTAACCTTGGTTAAACTTTTGCATATTGCAATAACTTTTGCAGTATTGAAGATAGCTACTTGATATTTGGCATGCATGTGTATCTCATGCAGCTGCAAATTTTGAGTGGTGAAAGGTCATCCTTCAAGGTCAAAGGTCAAATATACGGCTTCAAAGCGGCGCAATTACCGTATGTCCCAAAACTTTAACCTTGGTCATAACTTGTGCAATATTGAAGAAAGCAACTTGATATTTGGCATGCATGTGCATGGTGCTGCACATTTTAAGTGGTGAAAGGTCAAGGTTATCCTTTAATGTCAAAGGTCAAATATATGGCTTCAAAGCGGCACAAAAGGGGGCATTGTGTTTCTGACAAACACATCTCTTGTTTCATATTATCATCATAGCCATGCGTTTTTGTGACGTTTAACAGTGCTCACTTACTTTGTTTATTCTTTAACTCTTTTTTCCAACAGATTTATTTCATTAAATCACAGTTGATTAATTTGACGTATTATCGCCATTATTTTGTATTGCTCATTTTCAATACAATCAAATGATCTAACGCCCATGGTATAGTCACAGTGTTTGGCTCAAAATTCACTGTTGTTAGTGCTAGACCATCTTAGAGTTATTCCAACAGAAGCACTTTCTCATGTTTCAGGTTTGGCCCATCGATTCATACCCAGTACCAGAAATCAACCAAAACTCCGTTAAGCTGGTGCAAACTCACCGCACCAAGTGGCCAAACGAGATGATACATAAACAAGTGAGACATGATATCACTACCAAATGTTCTCTTTAGTCATTCCGTTAGGATCCCTCTCACATATTTGTAAATATGGGCCTTGGCTGAATTCCACTTGAACACCAGCTACACATTCAAACCAGTATTCCTGTGCATAAGTAACGAAGAAATGTCAATATTAATTTGGCACTTCAATACAAAGCAGCCTACCTTACATGCTTTTCTTTTAAAGACCATATACCAGTGTAAACTTTGTGCATTCATACGTTCACAATAAAAGTACGCAATGTTCTTCAACTGTTGGAAATGACTGCTAAATATGATTCGCATAAACACGCTAAAACTACGAACACAGCATGCACAGTCGACTTTACGTACAACAGACATGTCTTTCGAGTTCATAGATCCATCAATACTAATTTCTGCGTCGAACAAGAGAACATTTTTTGTCAATCATTTCTTAACCGCTTGTTTTCTATCTCTCAGAGACAAACCCTCCGCGGCGTTCCTGTGACGGAAGTGCACTTCACGTGGGAGAATCAGAACTTCCGGTACTGGATATATGGAAGTGAGCGCCGCGTCTACGCTCCTGACTACCCACAGCAGTGCTGTTGCGGCTGCACGCTCATTTAACTTTTGGTGTTCAAAGTTTCGGTCGAAGACAGATGACATGTTTATCCGTTGAGCCTATTGGACTTATGCTAGTGTATCGACTAAATCTTGTTTACAAATGTCGTTTGGTGTTTTGTTTTCAGTTGGAGATACGTGCCATTTTTGTAATGTCAGATAACATATGCATGTTTGATAGCACTTCGGTACTTTACAGAACTTGAAACTCACTCAATGAATTAGTAACATTCAGGGCATTTTCTATCCTGAATGTTAGCTTCACATAATAAGTACATTTTAGGCATTTTTTTTGTCGATGGTCGCAGTTGTATGTTCTGTAGATCTGCCATGTTGTGATATCTTTTGGTATTACATTGTTCTTTTATCTGTATGATATTATGTGCTTGTTGATCCATACTATTTTTTTCCTATCTACCGCATATAATTTTTTAACTATTGTTATACGATTGTAAACACATGCATTTACATTATAAGGTATACAGTTTCATACTCGCGTATTCAATTATACATTCTTTTAACGTTTTTACGTTGTTTTTAATACGAAGTTGTCTTTATTTTTTATGGAACCTCTGTATATTACCATTTTGTTCACACTGCATTTTTTTTTGGTTTTTATCTTATTGACTGTGTATATTTTTTAATTTGATTGTTAGTCCCCTACCGGTGAAACTGGAGGGGAATTATTTCACCGGAAGGGACTGATGGTTTGTGCTCTGTGAGTCTGTCAGTCTGTCTGTCACACTTTTCTGGATCCTGCGATAACTTGAACAGTTCTTCATATTTTTTCATGAAACTTAAAACATGGACAGATGGCAATATGGAGATTATGCACGTCATTTCATTTTGTTCCTACGTCAAGAATTATGGTTGCTATGCAACAAATAGACTAGAAATATTGCTGAAAATGGTGTATCCTGCGATAACTTTCAAAGTTCTTCATATTTTTTCATGAAACTTGAAACATGGATAGATGACAATATGGAGATTTTGCATGTCATTTCATTTTGCATGCTTTGGCAAATATACTAGAAATATTGCTGAAAATGGTGGAGTTTCACCGGTTGGGGACTTTTATTGCTTGCTCTTGTTTATTATAATCTTTATAACTATTAGATAATTAACTGCTGATATTTTTCCGGTATATTTTCCTTTTCAGAATAAAGCGTATCAATGATATACACACGGTTGGTTTTGTTTTAGCATTATTCGAATACAGCAAATGTTGAAGAGCAAAATACTTTATTTTATCCAAGGAGGAGCCTGAAACCAGCCGAAAAATTGAACATTTCATGAGGCAACGTTTTATTTGATGATGCAGATTTTTACTTTGAATTCTTAGAAAATGGAGAAAGCAAAATTGTGGATACAAATTTTTCAATTTCATTCACATCATGTTGGTGCATGGCCGATAATAAACAAGATTATATTTGAAGCGCTCGATCTTCTAAATGCGTTCTTATTGGAGCCTTGAGTGTTGACAGAAGATGAGGACGAAATTACGATCTAGTAGCCTTAATTTGTAAATCATGTGTAGATAACTTCAATTTATTTACATTAAATCATCAAATAGTTAACAAAGGGGAGTCAAATCATAGCCTATTTAATCATTAATTTATGTAATTTGAACCATTTTTAGATTATTATTTACCATTTACCAACCAGTCTTGAGACTTCAACAATACAGCGCTTGCCTCTCGGTTTATTAGTAAAGTTACGGAATGGGAGCACGTGGACTGATGGGATTTGGGGAGCAAGTTCGAAGATCAAAACCGCGATCATCGAATGTGATGCCCCGGACCAATAATCACAAAGCTATTAATGGAAAGTTTAACTAAAGTATTTTAAGTACTAGCCGGCCCTGAAAAGTATTCAAAAATCACTATCAAGTATTTTAACGAAGATCTACTTCTATCGCTATACAAGAAATTCACAATATTAGTTATCTGTACAACGGATTAAAGTAAAACGATGTAGGGAGAGGACTATCATTTTACTGATACTAAGTTTTCTCTAAATCTTTTACGGGGAATTCGGGAATATGTTGGCATTCAAACTGCTAAGTCACAGATAGTGAATCGAGTATGTATGAATAAATCCACGAAACTTGCTTGCGTCATAAAAATCAATGTATTAGTATACAAATTATATCGGACGTAACGACTATTTTGGGGAAAGCAATTCTAAAAATAGACTCCCACTTTTCGCTATTAATTGATAATTGTAAATCTTTAGATAGCCTGTGCTATCTAGAGTCAATTCATTATAGTTAATTGTGTAAGGGGCAATTATTCGTAATGGTTGTATTATGTTATTTATTTTGACTTTTTTGTTTATTGAAATATGTTTGAAAATGTATATTGCAGATATTTGAAAAGCGTTTAATTGTTAAGCCCTTTCAGTTTAAACCCTCGGGTCTTCCGCGTCAAAAGTAGACGCTTCAACCGCTACGCTTTAGTCTCACAAAAAAATTAGTTTGTACTTGTAAATGTTTGATTGTGAAATTTTGATTTTTTTTAATTGTGGAAATTTAGCTAAAATTGGTATAAAATGCCCAAATGAGATATTTTTACTTTGATCATGTTTCAACAATCTTATCTCAAGCAGTTATATCTAAAAGCATATTTTTCGCGATTTGCAAACTGTTTTGATTGTATTTTTCCCCAATACGTTACGCAGCAGATTTAATCGTATGATAATAACTTAGATTCAAAAAGATATCGATTGTGTCATAAGCAAATAACTATTAAGAATAAACGTTAAAACAGTCACTACTCATTGTAGTGTGACATGAAAGTAGCCCTTAGCACTAAAAGATGCTGATTTGTGTAGATATGTTTGACAGGTTTATGATAAATACTAAACATAAATGTCATAAAATAAAGTTGGTTATTCTTTATAAGCGTACATCATTGAGCTGTAAGCGAAATCAATTCTGATTTTGGTCGTGTCATGCGAAAATGGTTCTTATGCCGTTTGCAGCCACCGTAGCTCAAGACCAGTCTGAGCATCCGCGCTGACTGGTCGGGATCTATCATGCCCTGGTTCAACTTTGAAACGTCTGTCTAATAGGGGATGTGAGGGGCGGGTGGAAATATGATCACCCTACTGTAATCTTTACACATTTACCAGCTTTTAAAGGTGAAGACGTATACAATAAAAATATTTTTTATATTTTAAAATATGTACAGGATCGCTGTAATTTACATATTTAACACTCAAAACTAGATAAAAGTGATATTTAATGTAATTATCATTGATACAACTACATGCAATTATAACTTTATCCATTCAATTCGATTTCAATTTCAGTCCGCGCCTAAATTTTGAACATGGTGCCTGTCTGTAAGTGAAATCTTTATACGTTATCGATACATGATACTATATAAATCGTTGGATGACTTTTTCGTAATTAAAACTTCGCAAATTGTGTGCGCGCTGGGAAAAAAATAAATTGAGAGTGTTAATTTACCCACAAAATATCAAATATACAAAATGTTAAACTTCAGATGCGCCAGCTGGACACGGAACATGTGCCCCTTTATATATGATAAGGAACACATATCCAAACAGACAACACACACAAATACGCATCAAATTGGGATCATCGCCTATGAACGGTCAATGCAAAGCATCTGTTAACATCCGACATTTCAAGAGTTTACGTTACTAATTAAGTTCAGTTTTTAACCGCATCACATATGCGCTAAATATGTACAGTTTCAATAAATGTGAGACAAATGAGATTAAGCGCTCATAAGAATTACACGCACATTACTCTGTAACTTATATAAACGTGTTTACCGTGTGATAACAATTATCTCAGGGGTCTACACCAAGCTCTGAATTGGAAGTCAATAGCTGTCTGAAATTGTTTACCTTTCCAATTTTACCTTTAGGTTACTTTTCTTTTTTTATTCTATTCAACAATATGTCTGCTTACATATTGATACGAATATTAAATAAATGGCGTTACCTAATTTCGCAATAAATGCGCGTAAAACAAAAGCAAAAAAAAACACAACTATTTTTGCAAATTTGTTCAGTCAATCATAATACTGAGCATTTATAAACCAAACGCAAATGTACGAAAAAACAACAACACAAAAACATTTCGTGTAAAAATAATTTCTATTAGATATTTAAAATACCTCATGATCATAAGAACTTACGGTATTACCCCATGGACTTTTTACGAAACGTGCATTGAGTGTAATTGATATTCTATATACATGTCAAAGATTAAGTTTGCACGAACACATGCATCACTGTTGAGTGAGAAGATGGTCGAAACGTACCCTAGCGTAACAAAGTGCAGTTACTCAGTAGTCTAAACGCACACAGTTGTGCTTAAATTTTACACAACAAGTTTATTGAATAAAACTGAAACAACATAATTTTTCGACGATTTTTTTAATCTTAAAAAAAAAACAGACAATAAGTATATAATGGTAATGAAGCATGTAATCAGTTTACAGTATATATTGATCCACTTAAAATGAAATCTACAAGTACTCAAAAGACATAGCCTGAAAATGCAAAGACAGATTTCGCAACAACAGAACTGATGAAACATCCTGAAAGTTCAAAAACTTTTCGTCAGATATACTCCGTTCAGTACATATACAAAGGGCCTCTAACAATTCTTAATTACGAAAAAATACATAATAAAGGGACAAAGCTACATGTAAAAACAAACAACACGACATAAGAACGAATTTGCTGGATTTTTTCTTGTCGAATAAGTTAGTTTGAGTAGAATTTCTCTCCGTGCACGTGTAGTTAATACTTCAAGTGCCAACACAATCACACCTCAGAGAAGATTGGGGGGGGGGGGGTAACTTCCCAACTGTTAGGGTAGGGGTGTCCCGCAGAGACTTCCGAAATGTGACCCATTTTTATACCGGAACTCTGATAAAGTAGACCCATTTTGATACAAGTTATTTTGAAAAACTGGACCCCTTTCAATACTAGAATTTGATTAAGTTGACACATTTTATACAAGAATTTCAATTTTTATCATATAAATACAGTATACTTATTGAATTTGCTATTATGTTTATTTGTACCCATTTTGATACTGATACTTATAAATCTATATGCATTTATATGCAAGCAAATTTCAGATTGCAATACCCATATCTATACTTAGATGCTCAAAACCATACCAATAACTATAATTTTACTCGTAAAACACACCCCATATTTTCGGCACATCCCTATATACCCGTATATAGGAAGTTACCCCCCCCCCCCCCCCCGGGATGCTGCCGTATTGTTAAATGCAGCATTAGCAAACGTATTATCCTTCATTACAAAGACGCTTTTGTGTAAAAATTATAATACTCTTTTGACAAAAAATATGTATAACAAGATCGAGCGGAAACTTGTTTACCATTTGGTTACGTTTTGACCGAAAAGTCTCGGTACGTTTTTGTCCGGGTACGTCTTGAAGATAACTCTGTGTGTGCAGCCTTTCTACTTGGTTGTATGTAACCGTTGAGTTGTCAATTTTACTTTTGTTTATTTTATTTAAAACGAGTAACGTAATGAAAATTTAATAATTAATGTAGTATATTGATTCAAGAGAAGTTATAAAAAATATTTTTCATCGAAACATAAAATAATTAATTCAAAAGTTAAATGTGGCTACACGTCCACTGATCACGTGATCGTTCCTTCAAAACCTGCACTTCCGTCTGTACACAGGCATTAAACACACGCAGAAATTTTGTTATTTTCTGCTGAATCTGATACGTGAAGGAGTGTGATTACCCAGCAAACGAAATGGGGAGTATGTATTTCTTTTGATTACATCAATTTATAAAGTAAAGTCTATCTTACTATTTGCAAAAATTAAACTAAGTTGTTAGCCGGCTGCCACGTCGGCCGTTGACATAGCGTTAACGTGGGTGGAGAATGACGTTAAAAGAAAAGTTTCTGGGTTTTCTGATGTATTTTGATTCAAAGAAATAGCTATAGGTTATATTTGATGACTTTTAATGAAACAATTTTATCAAATCAGCATTTATTTAATGATCTCGCATGATCATTATTTTCAATTGATTCATTTGTTTCCTTTAGTTTAACTGTATTCTATTGGCATAGAAATTGAATAATTAGGTGATATTAACTCTGTTCATGTGTCTTTTTGTGGTGTGTAAAAAAAAAATTGTTCTCATAGTCAAAAGAACATTCTGTTCAATTATTTATTAAAACACTCTTAATTCTGACAGCGTGGATGCGGACCAGCGAAATTCATTATCTTGTGTAGTTCTGGCTACCATAACTTTAAATGTCGCTTTTTATGATTTTTGACTAGCGCGACTTTATAGTTATGGACCAACCCCATTAGGAAAGTCAACCAGAAATTCCCGAAAAGTTGACAGTCAACAAAGACCGGTCCAAAACTGCTTTTTAATGCAGTTATTGGCCCGAATCAACCACTTGATCGGAAAGATTGACATTTTTCACATTTTACTGATATATTCTTTCACAAAATACTATCTTAAACATTTAAAATTTATCTATTCTGCTCTTACATACCGAGAAAAACAGCGATGTGACAGACTTTCTTGAAATGCGAATCTCCCGAGATTTCACGGTCATATGACGTTATTTCTATTTTTAGTTTCTATTTTTAGTAACATACCATGTGCTCAAGTGTTTTCAGAATGACATTTCCCGGTATTTTAGATTATTCTGGCTTGTTTTGTAAGAAAATTGTAGTGTAAATACAAACTCAAAGTAAATATTATTTAAAACTACCTGACTCACACTCTGAAATCAGTCTTAAAATCCACCAGACGTAAGTTAATCACAAATAATATATTTCAGAAAACGAAAGTAATGTTTACAATTTCAGCATAAAATGTCAAGGTCGATCCGAATGAAAACTCGTCACGTGACAAAGCGACAATGGCGTCAAAATTGTGAATTTCAGACTGATGAGAGTTATTTTCATCTATTGTTAGATGCATTTGAAACATTTGAACCTTAAAATATTCCTCGATGCAGTAATTTATATTCATTCACCAATATATGTAGAAATGTATCAAAGAAAATGAGCATTCTTTGATTTATAGCGTGACATAAATATGTTACGACTCTGGTTGACTTTCGATACGGGGTTGGCTTCAGCGTACAGGTATGTCATAACTATATAAACTGTACGCTGAAGTTTCTTTAGCTATATCTTGTGGTGCTGGTGATATTTCACCAGTGATCAGGTACTGTAACTGCAGAGCTCCAGATAAAAATTTGGTCAAATTCTTATTTACTCCCTATTAAAAAAATAATCTTATTTTACCCCCTATTTATAAAATTAATTCTTAACAATATATTACCAAATAATTTTGAGTGCTTTAGATTCGCAGTCATTTACACAAGAGCCTTTAAGTTCATCAATTATTGACGAAGCCATGCTTTGGGTATTTGACTCAAATTGAAAAAATGCATGCAGCGAGGACTTTTGACACTGAAATGGCCTTTTTGCCTTCCACGCTTCAATACACCGCTTTAGTTGGTAATTTAGATTTTTTCTGTAAAACGGTCACTCACACTTTGGCTTTATATAGGTCATGATGGTCTTTTTGGTCGCCGATTAAGTCATATCAAAAACTATATTTTACATTTAATTTTAATGGCATCTTGAATAGGTATGCAATATATTACTTGTGTATAAAAATTACGATAAGTGTAATTAAAAAGGTACAATAAACAGTAATGACTCGCCTGCAAATCTAGGAGATCAGAATCGAGACTGTTTGGCCTTTCGACCGTTCTTAGGTGTGGCTCTTCCTCACAGAAAACGCTTGAGTGGCGTTGATTTAAAGTTGTAGTTTTAATTAAGCGCCTAGACGAGCCAGAACCGGGATGAAATGTTTACCATACATAATTTGCTACTGGAAGTTTTACGCACGTTCGGAAATTGCGATTTCGTGTTTTATTTTTTCAATGCGTAACTTTACGCAAAGATTTTAAATCTAAATCGTTATTTAAGAAATTTAATTCGTTTTTACGCCTTTACGCATGTTATCTGGAGCACTGCTGTAACTGCATCACAATTCCTGTCAGTGTGTTGTACCAATTTTTGTAAGACTATTCCAATTTTGAAAGAATCCAGCCTATTGGGTGTTCATGTGTTTAATAAAACTATCCTAACATTGTTGTTTTTCAGTTAAATTTTTAGAGTTCATCAAGCCTTTCTGTGCAGTTCTGCCGGAGATTTCAAAACCTGACAGAAAGGTAAAAAACCATTAAAGACTTGATTATTACTTTGGTGTTGAAAATTTACTTATGTGTCCCGGCTTTGTAATAAAGATATTTATATTATATATGTATTTGCACATAATTATTTAAAAACTGTTAAACTTTGCACTGATTGCAACTTGATAAATTATTACATAATAAACAATATTCCATCAAATTTTCACCTTTTTTCAGATCCAGTTTAGAGAGAAAGTGCTATGGACAGCTATAACTTTGTTCATTTTCCTTGTGTGCTGCCAGATCCCACTGTTTGGCATAATGTCATCAGACTCTGCCGATCCATTTTATTGGCAAAGAGTTATTCTTGCATCTAGCAGAGGTATGTACTGGACAAAATATTATATTTATAAAGTAGCTTTAAAAGGTAATAAGGAAAAAACACAACATTCCCAACTGTCATTAGACAAATTCCAAAAAGGTAGGAAATTTGCATCAATTTCGTTCAAGAAATGCATTATCTGATGCAAGTGAACAAATTAAATGAGCACGAACATTTAAGATTATAAGCCAAAAGTCATGCAACCGAATATTTGCACTGGTTTCTGTAATTAATACCAAGCAATTTAAAAGACACATAATTCCCAATCTGAATATTATACGTGAATATTTCTGAATTTCATGGGTTTTTTATGCTATTTTTTCTCCATTGGGTAAAACAATACGCAGCACCATTTGATTAAGAGACAATATACAAGTAACACGTACCTTTAATTAAATAAATAGCCCTACAATTTTCTTGAAATGTCGTGATTTTGTACTGAACAGTTGTCTTATTTATGAAATAAAAAACCAATGAACTGCTGTATAACTTGTCAAGAGAAGTTTTTTATATTTCAAAATGTGGGTGTTCTTTATCAGATTTAGATATTATTGAATAATACGGATGTAAACAATTCTTAGCATACTTACACATTTTTCCATAAACTGTCAAATATAGTACTTCTGCTAAACCATGTTCATCACTGTGAAGTCTTTCTAAGATTGTAGTTGTCTTTGCAGAAGTTGTATAATTATAATTTTATACACTTTACACAAACATTCTGTAAATTTGATGGAATAGAACTACATACCGAGTGTAAAATACCCTGGCTATTTATCACATTTTTTCGGACTAAATTAAATATAATTTTGCCAATATGTTAGCACTATTTGTATCCAAACACTGAATTTCATCACCAAACTAACCTTTTAGTGATACAAATTTTTCAATTTTGACACATTTACGGCTTTAATTTCGCAATTTATCTGTTGGACTATTTACAAAAGCAGTAATAAAACCCCCTGCATTTATCTTTCAGGTACTCTTATGGAGCTTGGTATTTCTCCAATCGTAACATCAGGCCTGATCATGCAACTACTTGCTGGAGCCAAGATCATTGAAGTTGGTGATACCCCTAAGGATAGGGCTCTCTTCAATGGTGCCCAGAAATGTGCGTGTAAATTTTTTTAATATCGTATCAGCGATTTTTTTTGCTCAAATTTACAGCAGATTTTCGGCTGCTTCCCAATCACAAAAATACACGTTTTTTCCCAAAAATCTGACCAAAATTTCCCAAAAAAAGCCCAACTTCCAAAAAAAAAAAATTTTTTTTTTTTTTTTTTTTTTTTTTTTGAAAGAAGTCTCATATAACTTAATTATGAGTTCTTAAATCTAGATCTCAACTTTATTTTTTAAACATCTTACAAAATATATAACTTGAATTTAGTCATTTTTGTTCATAAATCATTCCCAAACTTGCCACTTTTATTGATTAAAAAAAATCCCTATTTGACCAGACTCCTTTTCTAGGAAACTCCTTGAACATGCACTTAAAAACAATATCACTTTGTTACTTATAATCCTTTTTATAATGCTTAATTTTTCCCAATTTCATGGTCTATCGCGCTTTTTTTCCCAATTTCACGGTTTATCGCGCTAATTTTCCCAATTCAAATGGCACAGGCTGTAACAAATTAAAGCAAAAAAATCACTGCGTATATTATTTTTATAAGAAATTTGATAAATTTCATTATTGTTCAATTTCGAAAAAACAAGATAAAAGTTATATTAGAAAACAAGTTACTTAACTATAATTTTTTTTTTACAATGATTGTGATGTCTCATTACTAGCATTATTAAAAGAAAGGTTGGTTGTTTCTTTTCAGTATTTGGTATGGTGATAACAGTGGGACAGGCCATTGTGTATGTGATGACAGGGATGTATGGTGACCCTTCTGACGTTGGAGCTGGTGTCTGTCTTCTTATCATCATTCAGGTAAATATTTGCGTCATATGATATAGGGATGAATGCATGATCCATAGTAGAAAACATGTCATCATATAATGTTTTGTCTTGTACCTTTTTCCCCAATAGAGAATTTGGAATCAGGGGTTTTTTTTAGAGAAAGGGGAAGACGCTGGACGCTGGGTGAAAGGGGAAAAAAAGAGTGCGAAAGAGAGATATTAGGGGAAAAAATAAAAACTGTTCATTTCAATGTCTATAACTCATCAAAAGAGACTTGTCTCTGTCCTTTTTGTTCTTAAACACATTTAACAGGTATTAAAGTCAAAGTCCTTAATAAAGTTGCAGGTGTAGATCTAATAATGGGAAATGTTTTCAACTATATTTTTGTACTGGGGCCGGGGGACGATGTCAATTTTGTGATTTCAATTTCATGATGAATGGGCTGACGATCTTGATTTGCTACAGTATTGGAACGGAAAGGAGCGGCAGCTGCCGATTGTCTACTTTCACTTTCACAATGTTCGATGTTGATCCTGCTGGGTTATAACGGTTTTCGATGATTCTTTCTTAAAAAATGCCTCGATGCGTTCAGTATCTTCCGAGTTCGAATGTTTTATTTTGTTTGTGTAAGAACGCTAATTGTGAGACATTTTTTTCTGTTTTCACGTTTATACCTCGGCTTGCACATAGCCCGGTTGAAAATTCGACTGGTTTCCGGTAATTAATTGACGAAACACCCTTCTCGCGCAAGACCGGTCTCCAGTAAAATAGTCACATGATTATAACGATTAGTTGCCCAGTTTACATGACGTTATTTAAGAGCTATATTAAGAATAACTGGGATTCCCAGATGTTGTGTGTTCGTCTGGAGAGAGAGAGCGCGAATTTGTTGTACATGGTGCAAATTGGATAATTGTCGAATGCCCCAAGGAAAAATAAAAATTTCTTTGAGAGAAAATATTATATTTTGGTGAAAAATGATATTTTTGGTGGGGAAATTGTATTTTAAGGGGAAAAATTCTGGTAGGGGAAGACGCCGAATATCGGCGTCACTTTCTTAGTAAAAAAAAACCCTGGGAATGTACCAACTAATTAAGAATCTCTTGAATCATGCAGCATTTAAAGTGGAGACTCTTTGTAATTGAAGTGTCAAGTTTTAGTTCTGTTGTTGGTTAACACTTTTTTTCTGAAAATTTTAAATGTTATATTATTAGTAAATTTTTGTGGGAAAATATTGGAGTTTTAAACTTTGGTTTTGATCCATTGTGCAGAGGTTTTATGAAATTATCTGCCAAACCATATACATGTAGGCTTGTAGCACCTGTTTCTTGTTCACAGCTGTTTGTTGCGGGTCTCATTGTGTTGCTCCTGGATGAGCTCCTTCAGAAAGGCTATGGTCTGGGTTCGGGTATCTCCCTCTTCATTGCAACCAACATTTGTGAGACTATCGTCTGGAAGGCATTCAGCCCGGCAACTGTCAATACTGGCAGAGGTATGCTCTTTTGCTGGTACATGTATTCATATGCACATCTGGTCAAAACAAACTATTAGTGCTGCAACAATACGCCAAAAACCGTATTGCAATATATTGTCAGTTCAAAAACCCGTATTGCAATATATCGCAATATATTGCTAACTTGTACCAAAATTATAACTTGCCAATTACCCAATAATCCCATAAATTCCAATTTTAAAGCAAATTCTGGTAAATATTTACTATAAATGTGGTCAAGAATAATAAGAAACACAAACATTTGCAAATTTTCTTAAGTATCAAATACATTTTTGCAATTGTTACTATTTAAAGATGTGATGAAATAACGTCCAACCGGGGCGTTTTTCCCACTGAACACGTGTAATTCAGCTGACGTGATGTTCCCGTTTTTATACAACACAAAAAACACCCATACTTTCCATGCGATGTTCTACATGTCTGTATAATCTTCGCGCGCTTTTATTGATAAAGCACTTTTTATTTGACGCTATAATTTTTTATTGTCGCGTTAGCATTCAAATTTGGAAGCGTGTTTCCGAAATTGGGATGATTACAAATAATGCTCAAATCAGAATCGAACGAAACATTTACAGCTGTGCGCAATTAATTCAACGATAATCTGTTCAAAAGCATCGAATGAATGCTCCCATGTAACAATGCTACTCCGTATAATACACTTTTTAGAATGCTTTTTTTACGTAAAAAATAATTTACACTGCTTTTTTGTTGTTTACCTTTTTATCATTATTTCGGATGGCTTTTCTGGACGAAATGTGAATGAATTTTTGTAAAATTTTCGTACCGGTATAATGAAAATCATATCGCAATACAATATGTGGATTGCGTATTGCGATATATACCGATATACCGGTATATTGTTGCAGCCCTACAAACTATACCATGTATGATAATTCGCAAAGAGGGTTTACTCTGACATTATGTTGATAATTCGTTGGCTTCACACCTTCAATGATTTGGCTAAACAAGACCCATTTGTTTAAAACATTTTATAAGCAAAAAAAAAAAGTTAAATGAATAATTTCCAGTTATATGTAGAAAGATATCAGCCACATTTAACAATTTCAGTGTTTTTTTCACCGGTTTTGGAATGGGTCCGGGTCCCTCTGGATTGGGAAAATTCGCAGCGTTTTGACTAAAATTGGGAAATGAGTGTTGTTTTTGTTTTACAGTTTTCAAGATAACATAAACCTTAATGAAATAGATAAAGCAGACTTTATAAAATACCATAAAATTGTCAAAAGCATACCGGTTGAATGGAAAAATAAACTAAAAGAAAACGATATTATTTATACCACACCGCAATACATGCTAAACCAAATAACAGAACATACAAAAGCTTGCAAAATGGTTTATAAATCACTTATACTAAAACACAAACCAGAAATGTTCAATTAATTTGACAAATGGAAAGTATCACTGAATAATCAAAACATTAACCAAAGAACCATCTGATAAAATCTGTTTTGATGACAAAAAGATAGCAAATTATTTTAATGACTTCTTTACCAATGTAGCATCAATGCTTGTTAGCAAACTACCGGCATTCCCAAATGTATTTAAAACCTCATCTAGTATCTTTAAAGAATACTATAGTAACAAGGTTCCATCAGAGAAAAAATTCTATATTAAAACAGTCAGTGAAGAGTATGTTTATAAAGAACTATGTTCATTTAATCCTATGAAAAGTACTGGGTTAGACAACATTCCAGCACGGTTTATTGAGGATGGGGCAATTCTAAAAATACCTATTACCTTTATTATAAATAAATCAATAGTTGATAAAGAAGTTCCAACAGAGCAAAAAGCTGCTAGAGTAAAACCTCTTTTTATGAAAAATATTCAGACTGATGTAGGTAACTATAGACCTGTAAGTATTTTATGTATTGTTAGTAAGGTACTAGAAAGGTGTGTATATAACCAACTTGAATCTTTTTTAGCGAAAAATAATATAATATATCAGTTTCAATCAGGTTTTAGAACAAATTTTTCAACTGAATCATGTTTGGTACATTTAACAGATTTCGTCAAATCACAAACTGCTAAAGGGTTATACACAGGCATGATCATGCTCGATTTACAAAAAGCATTCGACACAGTAGATCACACTATACTGTGTGAAAAACCTAAGACCATGGGGGTTCAATCTGTAGAATGGTTTCACTCATACTTAACTGGGAGAAAGCAAACAATGCATGTAAATGATACTTTTTCAGACTCGGAAACAGTTACATGTGGTGTCCCTCAGGGTAGTATTTTAGGACCTCTTCTTTTTCTATGCTATGTAAATGATATGGAAATAAGTATAAGCAAAGATTGCAAACTACTGTTATATGCTGATGATAGCGCCATAATTTTCACACATCAAGATCCAAATGTCATAAGTAAAAAATTAGGATGTGAATTAGAAAACTGCAATAACTGGCTAGTTGACAACAAGTTGTCTCTTCATATAGGTAAAACAGAATGTATACTTTTTGGAAGTAAGCGGAAAATTAAAAAGATTGAAAATTTCTCAGTCATATGTAATAATCAAACTATAAAGTCTCAAAAATCTGTGAAATATTTAGGTCATGTTCTAGATAACACCCTGTCAGGTAATAAATGTGCAAACAACATCATCAGTAAGGTCAACTCGAGACTTAAGTTCATGTATAGACACCACAGTGTACTGGATATTAGGAAAACCCTCTGTAATTCACTAATTCAATGCATATTTGACTACGCTTGTTCGGCCTGGTATAATAACTTGGGGAAAACTCTTAAGTCTTAATTACAAATTACACAAAACAAGGTTGTGCGATTCATTTTAAATGTTCCACCAAGAACCACACTGACCTGTTCAGATTTTCACAAACCAGGAATATTACAACTTAATGATAGAGTTAAACAACTGAGTCTAAATCATGTACATAAATTTTTTTATGACAAATGTCCAGTGTATATGAAAGAAAACTTTATTACGAAATCTGATGTTAATAGCTACTGCACACGAAAGAGCAAATGTAATTTCTATGTTCCTGTCATAAAATCAGCGACAGCTTCAATTTTTTATTATAATGGTGTTTTAACCTGGAATGCTCTTCCAGAATCTATTCAATGTATAAATAGTCACTTCAAATTCAAAAAAGAAGTCAAAAAACATTTTCTTAACATGTACCTTTAGGGTTTGAGCATGGCAGACGGTGTTGTTTCTTTTAAGTATTTAGATATCCCATGTCTTTGTTAAGTAACAAGTTTATATAATCATGTGCTCGCTCAAATTGTTGAACGCATATATACATTTTGTAAATTTTAGATATGCTAATTAAAGTATAAAATAATTCAATAACCATTAAACATAATATGACTATAGCTAGCTGCTATCTAGTTTATGTGCTGTATGAAGCAAAAATGTAAAGGACCCCTTTGGAAATAAGTCGCAAGACTTTCAAGGGCTTTCCTGGCAGTACATGTCCTTATATCAGACTAAAATAAACTATAAGTAAACAGTCTAATGTAAATGTACCTATAATTGTATACCACATGAAGTCAATTTAATCTGCAGGGGTGGCGAAGTTTCAAAAAACTATACTTGTCCACGGACAACCATTTAGGAAATTTAACTTGTCCGTTTCTAAACTACACTTGTCCGTTAATGTTGATATAAATTATAAACGCATTTATTGATTAATGTAAAATGATAAGGAATAAATCAAAATGAGTATTTTTTGCTTGTTTTAGTTATATTTGTATTTCCATGGTACATTCATTATAGCAGTATGTTATAAACAATATAAAGACGTTCTCAAACTTTTAATCTTGCATTTAGCTAGTGTTATTAAAACATGTGTTTCACATAGGTACATCGTAATCTTAACAAATTAAATTAGTCCAATATGTGGACCTCATCAGTTCCAATCATTTCCGTTAAAGTCGTCTGAAATTATTCTCAAATAACAAAGTAGACCATGTTTTGATTATCTTAGTTCGATACTTATATTTCTGTCTGATTGTGAAACTAAAGAAACCAGCATGTACACTGTCTAACAGTCTGGCCGAATATTGAAAATGCGGCATGCTCCCAGTCTCTAATAGAATAAGGGAGATCGCTGGGCAGGAGAGTGCCCGAATTTTAGCTTGAATGCTCCGCAAATAGCACTGACAATGTAATCGCGTGTCAACATCCGGTTTTGTAAAACTTAATTACCGCTTTAATATAATGTTGTTTTTTTTGTATTCCTCGACCGACTGGTTGTCCACGGACAACTTAATTGAAAAAAATCAGTTGCCCTGACAAGCAAATGTACGACTCGGGCAACTCGGACATTTGATTTCGCCATCCCTGATCTGTGATATTTTTGTGTTCAATGTATGTGATTGTCTTAAGCTGAATTTGGTTTAAACTTCTTTGTGAAAATTGTAAATTTTATTAAGGTATGTAAATGTATCTCAAATTTTTACCTCATTGAGTCAATTTTAATTCTGTGATGCTAAATATATGTGTTTGTTCTAATCTAATTTTGTTTTAAGCATCTGAGAAATTGTATTAAGGTATTGTAAATGTAACACACATGTATACCTCATGATTTCAATTCTACCTTCAACATTATGTGATTTTTAGCTCATCTATTTTTGGGAAAAAAAATATGAGCTATTGTCATCACCTTAGCGGCGGCGTCCAGTTAAGTTTTGCGTTAAGGTCCACTTTTCTCATAAAGTATCAATGCTATTGCATTCAAACTTGGTACACTTACTAACCATCATGAGGGGACTTGGCAGGCAAAGTTAGATAACTCTGGCGTGCATTTTGACAGAATTATGTGCCCTTTTTATACTTAGAAAATTTCGTTAAGTTTTGTGTTTAGGTCCACTTTATTCCTTAAGTATCAGAGCTATTGCTTTCATACTTGCAACACTTACTAACTATCATAAGGGGACTGTGCAGGCAAAGTTATGTAACTCTGACTGGCATTTTTACAGAATAATGTACCCTTTTTATACTTAGAAAATTGAAAATTTGGTTAAGTTTTGTGTTTAGGTCCACTTTATTCCTAAGTATCAAAGCTATTGCTTTCATAATTGCAACACTTACTAACTATCATAAGGGGACTGTGCAGGAAAAGTTATGTTACTCTGACTGGCATCTTGACGGAATTATGGGCCCTTTATACTTAGAAAATTGAAAATTTGGTTAAGTTTTGTGTTTTAGTCCATTTTACCCCTAAAGTATCATAGATTTTGCTTTCATACTTAGAACACTCGCAAACTATTATAAGGGGACAGTAAAGGACAAGTTGCATAACTCTTGTTGTCATTTTTACGGAATTATGGCCCTTTTTTGACTTAGTAACTTTGAATATATGGTTAAATTTTGTGTTTAGATCCACTTTACTTCTAAAGTATCAAGGCTATTGCTTTCAAGCTTCAAATACTTTTATGCTCTCATGAGGGTACTGTACCTGGCAAGTTGAATTTTACCTTGACCTTTGAATGACCTTGACTCTCTAGGTCAAATTATTAAATTTTGCTAAAATTGCCATAACTTCTTTTTTTATGATTAGATTTGATTGATACTTTGCCAAAACAACTCTTATCTGACATACCACAATAGACTTCACCCAAACCATCCCCCACGCCCCCCCCTAAAAATTTTTTTTTTTTTTTTTTTTATAAAGATCATTAATAAATTACCACCACACCCTCACACTGTACCCCCCCCCCATTTTTTTTAAACATGGTTAAAAAACACAAATATTTATTTACATCCCACCCAAGAATACCCCCCCCCCATTACATTGGAAGATAATGTAATAAATGACCACACCCCCACACTATACGCCCCTCTCCACTCCACCCCTCCCTCCTAGGTGATTGAAATTGAGATAGGTCCCTTCACCTTTTAAAAAAAAATATATGAGCGGTCTGCACCCGCAAGGCGGTGCTCTTGTTGTTATATGCACACAGAAACAAATATTCACGTTTTCTGGGATTGTCATCCTATTCAAAAGTTTTGGATGGATATAAAAAATTTATCTACGACAAGTTAGAAAGGTTAGAAAACTTGGAGCTTAATTTTGCAACAATATCATTTTGTAATTTGACCTTAGCTGATGCCAACGCTTTTTTAATACTAGAATTAAACTTGCGGAACTAATCGCAAGAATACAAAATAAACTACATATATTATATTAATTATATTTAATACTCGCTGGGCGCATTTTATGCTCAATTAATGCACCTGCCCTAAAACATCTTTACACATACTCTTACATGTACATAAGTCCACCTACCTTAAAGCAACAAACACCCATTTTTCTTTCTTTTTTTGTATATTAGTTTTATTATCTTTATTGACCTGTTTAAAATTTAATGCTACACCATTTTTGAAAACTTTTTAATAATGTTTGAAACTAATTCAAACATATTCATTCACACCAACCAATGTCTTCATAGATGCAATGTATCACAATTAATATAAAATACTTTGTGAAACATTTTGCTCAATGTATGTATTTCTAGTTATATGTTATATGCAAAATACATGCTTCATCCACACCAATCATAGTCTTTAAAAAATGCTATGTACCATAATGTAGAAAAACATTGTGAAACAAACATACTAATTGTGTGTATATTTACATATTATGTTATATGCAAAGATTAAATGTATTTCTTTTACCAAGGAAATAAAAAATGGAATTTAAAAAAAATGCTTCAAAATTGAGGATACAAGAGTGTCCAGTATTATATTTAAAAGGTTGAACTTATATAGATGGGAGATGAACAAAATATTGAGATCTAAAAAAACGGCCTTCCATTGGGATTTTTTAGCTCCCATTTGGGAAAATGTATACTTTTTTCCATTTTGAACGAAAAATAACTCTGACTTTGTGTTTTCAGGTACTGAGTTTGAAGGAGCAATCATAGCCTTGTTCCACCTGCTGGCCACCAAGCAAGACAAAGTGCGGGGATTGAGAGAGGCTTTCTACAGGCAGAACCTTCCCAATCTCATGAACCTTATGGCTACAGTCTTCGTGTTTGGCGTTGTCATATACTTCCAGGTACACAGCTTACTCATTTTCAAGTTGATGATAAACAGAAAGAAAAGAAATGCTCGAATCACCGATTCATTTTGAATTGATATTACTTTGTTCTGGCTGAAAGCTCACCTTCTTCACAGAGGTCTAAAACAAACTAACAGCCAGTATAATCTTACAGACGAGTTCTCTTCAAAAAGAGATGGACCTGACAATGATGGTTGTCAGATTGTCAGGGACAATCATATAAAAGTTTAGACAAGTAAACTTTTATTCTGATACTGAACGGGACAAGTAAAAAATTTAAGGTCTGCTTTTTGTCTAATGTAATAGCAAAAATCCACTAAATTAGCTGGTAAATTGAAACAAAAATATATGTTGAAATAACAATGATAAAAGCCCGAAGTATATACACACTAGAACATGGTGTTAATAAGAGAGTAAAATTGCATCGTTCAATCCACAACACTGTTGCAGTTAGTTCCTCTCTATTTTATTTGACAACCTCATTTCTGACTTTCAGTTTATTTTAGTCCGATTTTAAGGGAGGCTGTTTTTGGAGAAAACCCGAGCTATTGTCATAGCCAGCTCGTCCGCCGTTGGTGTCGTGCTAAAACCTTAATATTGGCTCTAAAATCAAAGTGCTTCCACCTACAACTTAGAAACTTCATATGTAGATGCACCTTGATGAGTTCTACACGCCACACACATTTATGGGTCACTAGGTCAAAGGTCAAGGTCACTGTGACCTCTAATATCAAACTTTAACATAGGCTCTAAAATCAAAGTGCTTCCACCTACAACTTTGAAACTTCATATGTAGTTGCACCTTAATGAGTTCTACATGCCACACCCATTTTTGGGTCACTAGGTCAAAGGTCAAGGTCACTGTGACCTTTAATATAAAACTTTAACAAAAACCTTAACATTGCCTCTAAAATCAAAGTGCTTCCACCTACAACTTTGAAACTTCATATGTAGATGCACCTTGATGAGTTCTACACGCCACACCCATTTTGGGTCACTAGGTCAAAGGTCAAGGTCACTGACCTAAAAAAAAATATTCTGACAAGCTTTCTCAGCCAAGCGTGGCACCCGTTATGCGGTGCTCTTGTTGTATACATTTTGAACAGTTCACAGTAATTCCAAAGTTCTAGTTAAAAAATTTGTTTATGAATGAATGTGTTTGTTATGTACAATACTTGGCTTTTAAACTCTTGAACTATAAAAATGTAATCTTGTATATATTAAGCTGAGAGTTGACACTATCACTCATTATGTATCATTGCTGATTCATTGGTTTGTTTTAATAACCGTTTTACTAAAAGATTGAATAACATTAAAAAATACATTCTGCTAGTTGTGCTATGGTACAGATTTTTTTTATAAAATGACTGAAAAGTTACATATTATATTAATTTTCAGTCAGGATAAGTAACTTTTTTGTTAGGACAACTAAAATCTTTTGTCACTAGTCTTTCTGGACACATAGATAATGAAGTTAATTTAAGCCCGAAATGATAAAGTAATAATTACAAATTTAAAACGTGTGTGAGCTTTTGACTGTAAAGTGGTGTAAAGGCGTGATAGTGAAACAGATTACAGCATGTTGGTTGTTCTGACAGGGATTCCGTGTGGACCTACCCATCAAGTCAGCGCGCTACCGTGGCCAGTACAGCTCATACCCCATCAAGCTCTTCTACACCTCCAACATACCCATCATCCTGCAGAGTGCCCTTGTCTCAAACCTCTACGTCATCTCTCAGGTATTCACTGCAGCCATCATTGGTTAAAAGGAATTCTTCATCTCTAAGCTGTTACACGTATGATAATTCTTATCAAGGGAGTAATGCATATTACCTTACAATAAGTAATAAAGGTGCAACCTGTCCATTTAAAGTAAAATAAAGTTAAATTTATGGCCAAAGAATCTGTAGTTTTATACTTGAGGTATCGGAATTGAAGCTGCTCATATAGCATGCTTTTAGGTGTGCATTTGGTATATTTATCTTAATGTTTCTATTGTTATATTCAGTTAGTCCTTATTAAGCAAGTTTATGGATTTCCTTTCATGTGTATTTGAATATTTCTTATGTTATTTTTCACATGTATGCCTGTCTGTGATTTTAGATGCTGGCAACCAAATTCCACGGAAATTTCTTCATCAACTTGTTAGGAGTGTGGGCTGTAAGTATTTACCATACATATTAAAAAAAAAATAATCAAGAGGTCATACTATAGAATGTGCTGACTATTATATAAGTTTTTTTGTGAAACTTAATTCAATTACAGACAAAAAGTCCATCACAGACAAAACATTTACACAAATGTGGTTATTTAATGCTATGTCTTTTTTACCAGGATGTAAGCGGTGGTGGGCCAGCCCGTTCGTACCCTGTTGGAGGTCTATGCTACTATCTGTCCCCACCGGAGACCCTTTCTCATGTCGCTGAAGACCCTATTCATGCCTTCCTTTACATCGTGTTCATGCTCGGCTCTTGCGCCTTTTTCTCCAAGACCTGGATTGAAGTGTCTGGCTCAAGTGCCAAGGATGTAAGTATTCTGCCAATTCAGTAGCTTATACCAAGCACACACATTGAAAACCTAGATTTCCCTCGTCTGTACTTAAGTATTAAGCTCAAGTGAAAAGGATGTAAGTATGCTGCATTTCTGTTGGAAAAAATCACAAAAAAGTACCTTACCATATTGTTGTCAGATTCATAACTGAAAAGTTTATAAATTTGCATTAAAAATGAAGATATGCTTTATCGGTAAAAAAACGCTGATATACAATTCTTGCACATCGGTTTTTGGAAGTCCAAAATATATCACCAAAACAACATACACGTAATGATAATTTTACAAGTCTTTGCGTATTTTCAACTTGATTGTTGTTACTGTTCTGTTAAGCTGATGGCTGCATTGTTGCTATGCTACAGGTTGCTAAGCAGCTGAAGGACCAGCAGATGGTGATGCGAGGTCACCGTGACACGTCGATGATCAAGGAGCTCAACAGATACATCCCCACTGCTGCTGCATTCGGTGGTCTCTGTATAGGCGCACTCTCAGTCATGGCCGACTTCATGGGTAGGCACTGCAATAGGTTTCAAGTTAACCCTTTGCATGCTGGGAAATTTGTCGTCTGCTAAAATGTTGTCTGCTGAATATCTAAAATTAGCATTTTCTTCGATTTTTTTCAAAGAATACTATTAGAATAGCAAACAGTTTGGATCCTGATGAGACGCCACGTTCTGTGGCGTCTCATCTGGATCCAAACTGTTTGCAAAGGCTTTCAAAATTCGGTTCCAGCACTGAAAGAGTAAACATGATTTCAACTGAAGTTTTTTTTTGTTACAGCTCCTATTTGTTGGTTAACATTTGTGTTTCTCTCAAGCAAATTTGGGTATTGCCCATTTGATGACTATGATTATAACTGATGGAGTCAAAGACCAAGTATTTACATAAATGTTTGTAAAGCTAAGCCGGGTAATAGTAATAGTTTTTTTTTAGCTCACCTGAGCACAACGTACTCATGGTGAGCTTTTGTGATTGATTTTTGTCTGTTGTGCGGCGTCAACATTTGCCTTGTTAACTCTCTAGAGGCCACATTTATTGTCCAATCTTCATGAAATTCGGCCAGAAGATTGGTTTCAATGATATCTTGGATGAGTTCTAAAATGGTTACATTTGCTTTAAAATTATTGCTGCCAAGGGGCGGGGCATTTTTCCTTTTATGGCTATTTATGGCTATAGTAAAATCTTGTTAACACTCTAGAGGCCACATTTATTGTCTGATCTTCATAAAACTTGGTCAGAAGATTCATCACAATAATATCTTGGATGAGTTCAAAAATGATGCCAGTTGGTTGAAAAACATAGCCGCCAGGGGGCGGGGCATTTTTCTTATATGGCTCTGATAAAAACTTCTTAACACTCTAGAGGCCACATTTATTTTCCGATATCCATGAAAATTTCTCAGAAGATTTGTCCCACTGATATATTGGACGAGTTCAAAAATGGTAACCTTTGCTTTAAAAACATGGCTTCCAAGGGGCGGGGCATTTTTCCAAATATGGCTATAGTAAAATCTTGTTAACACTCTAGAGGCTACATTTATTGCCCAATCTTAATGAAACTTGGTCAGAAGATTCATCCCAATAATATCTTGGATGAGTTCGAAAATGATGCCTGTTGTTTGAAAAACATGGGCGTCAAGGGGCGGGGCATTTTTCATTATATGGCTATATAACGCTATAGTAAAATCTTGTTAACACTCTAGAGGCCACATTTATATTCCCATCTTCATGAAACTTGGTCAGAAGATTCATCCTTATTATATCTTGGACGAGTTCAAAAATGATGCCGGTTGGTTGAAAAACATGGCCACCACGGGAGTGGGGCTATTTTCCTTATATGGCTATAGTAAAACCTTGACTAGAGGTCACATTTATTTTCCGATCATCATGAATTTTGGTCAGAAGATTTGTCCCAATGATATCTTGGAAGAGTTCGAAAATGGTTTTGGTTGTTTTAAAAACATGGCAACATGGGGCGGGGCATTTTAACTTATATGGCTATAGTAAAACCTTGTTAACACTCTAGAGGCCACATTTAGTGTCCAATCTTCATGAAATTTGGTCAGAAGATTCATCCCGATAATATCTTGGACGAGTTCAAAAATGATGCCGGTTGGTTGAAAACATGGCTGCCAGGGGCGGGGCATTATTCCTTATATGGCTATAGTTAAACTTTGTTAACACTCTAGAGGCCACATTTATTTTCCAATCTTCGTGAAACTTGGTCAGAAGATTTGTCCCAATAATATCTTGTTATCTCAGGTCAGCGACTTTGGGCCTTTTAGGCCCTCTTGTTAATGTTTGGGGTTGTTAGCACATGATTTTCAAGAATTTGATCTTTTCTAGTAAAGAAAAGACGTTGCAAGCTTATTTGTTTGACAATTGTTTTTTGGCAAGTCATTTTTAACCATCATAAATTGTTTTATGTGTCCATGAAAGGTAACAGTTGTTATCTGTCCTTTCAGGTGCCATTGGCAGTGGAACTGGTATATTGCTCGCAGTCACTATTATATATCAATACTTCGAGATCTTCGTCAAGGAACAGAGCGAAATGGGAGGAATGAGCACACTGCTTTTCTAAATGATGTCACTTGAAACGTTTAGTTTATTAAAAAATTGCAATTTACGATCAGAGCAAGTCAGTTTTCAGTGATAATCAAGCACCAGTTTTTGTTATGCATGTGTTTACTTCATGAAAAAACTGGTACAGTCTTGTGTGAGGTATTGTACATAGACTATGAAATTGAATAAAGAAAGCAGATTTTATTTATTTCGGAGAAAGGATCCCGTTTAAACTGAATATTGAGGCTGCTGAAAAAAATGGACTAGGTTTTTATCAATTGTTGTAATTATTATTATTGTAGATATTTTATTCATGTCATGCCACCGTTTACATGCATTGTTTACATGGACATTTCAGCATCATTTATTATAGTAAAGTAAAATCTACTGCATTCATCATCATTGTATGGTGTGCGCATTACCTGTCGATAAGTGTTGAGATATCTAACTTATTATTGAAATAGATGACAACTGGAAACACGATGTTAAACAGAGGCAAGCTGACTGTGAAACAGATATCTCAAAGTTGTATCCCTTTTGAAAATATGTACAAGTTTTCTCCCATCTGTTAGTGGTAAATCATTGTCATCATTCCATTTTTTTCCAAGTGCTGAATTAATTATTTACCTATTGTAAAAAAGTTGTGTTATGTTACAACATAACTCACTACCAGTCAACAGTTTTGACTTAAGTCATTGTTCTTACTTTGCCCCGGGGGAACTCCTGTCAGCTGATCTATTAAAACAGGTCGTATTTAAAGGAGCATATTAGGGCTTAATGTGAGGTATTGAGTCCTGTCAATTGTTGGAAAGTGTAAGACATTAAAGAATGATGAAGACCCCGATATGATTCAATGTATCTCATGCTCTCAGATTGTTTTTTGTTTTCACGGATGTAAGTCAATTTTGTTGTAAATCTTACCAAAAGATATAGTTTCCTTATTAATATTGCCAAGGTGAAATGTGGCTCGGACATTTTATATGTTAAGGAAGAAGTGGAAGGAAAAATAAAATATATTTAAATCGTATCAAATTGCTTTTGCTTCTGTCTTTATATGGATTTTTTTAATTGAAATTTTAATATTACTAATCAAGGTTTTATTTCTTAAAACCAAGCTTCCTAAAAACACAGTCGCAGATAGATATTTTATCAGGGGCCTTTTTACGTTGCGATTAATTGTCAAATTTAAAAAAAAAAGATTCGCAAATTTTCGTTGTAGTTCTGATATTTGTGAGGAAACGGTAAAACAGAACATTTACCATGCTCTAAAATATCGATAATATGCATCTTTTGACGATTTATAACCTGAAAATTATAAAGCGTTGCAACGCGAAACGATTGAATAATTTGATTAGTTCTGTTGCTGTCGTTATATTTTGTTATACTTCGAGGATTACTTATATACAGTATAAAATACAGACACTTATTGCATGAGCGCAGATGGCCGAGTGGTCTAAGCGATAGACCTATTCCAGGGGTCAGTGGTTCCAGCCCAGTTGAGGGTTTCTTTTTTTCTTTAATTGTATTCTTGCTTTGTTACTGGAGCTTTTTAGATCCAATGTAGATAATTTAATGACAAACTTCAATATCTGTCAAAATCTGTTAAAAGGCCCCTTTAAACGACGCGATTTTCGTTAACCCTTTCAGCGCTGGATCCGAATTTTAAAGGCCTTTGCAAACAGTTTGGATCCAGATGAGACGCCATAGAAAGGGGCGTCTCATCAGGATCCAAACTGTTTGCTATTCTGATAGTATTCTTTGAAAAAAATCGAAGAAAATGCTAATTTTAGAAATTCAGCAGACGACAAATTTCCCAGCAAAGGGTTAATACTATGGTTTCAGACACGTTTCTGTCCAATAACGTTCACGGAATACTTCATTTCACACTGAATAGAAGACGATGACGTACACTTTGGGTCAGAAGTACATATACGCCAACAGCAAAAAAAAAAAAGATATCACCGCGGTGAAAAAAATTGTCACCGCTGTGACAATTAATTTTGTCACTGCGGTAATAAATGTATCACTGCGGTGATATATTTTTAACTGCGGTGATACTTTGTCTGACCTAAAGATTTTGGTAAGTGCTAAATCAAACTGACCAATGAAATAACGTCTTGCAAAACGGCAAATCGGCGAATATTTTAATTGAAGCTTTATTCGTTGTAACTTAAGAATTGTCACTTTATGTTTATATAATTATAACTTCATAAAGAAATAATAATCTAGGTGACAATTTCAGAAACCTTCTTATTTTCTGGCAATTTTTAAGTTACAACGAATGAAGCTTCGATTAAAAGGTTGACAATAGATTGAGTGCCATAAATTTATTTCGGTCGCGTTCTTAAGTATACGTATTGTTCCGCCGCCGGCCACCCCTGCCGTGGTGGTACGGTAACGGGACAAGGCTCCAATCATATGCACGCAGGTCCGTTGTTGCACAACAACGATATTTAATATTTGCATGGAAGGATGACGAAGTCCGAGTTCCGGTTAAGACATTCATTTATTTTTTTCTATTGGGTTCGCATGGTATTCATATAATGGCATTGTTAATTACATCATACAAGTACATAGGTTATACACATGCAAAATCTGGAACATTGATGAATTAATAATATTGTCATATCTAGGCATATCTGTCTCTGAGCTCCGTACCCATCATAACAATGGACAAACATGGCTGCTGTTTATTATTATTGTTGTCAGGAAAGTAACTGATTATTTATTATAACATAAAATTATACGGAGCAGCTCCGGGTGGAACTGTTCTGAAAATACGGGAATGTTTACTATGTTATATACCTCACTTTCTGCCATCCGGAGTGGTTTATATTTAAATTACAAAGGAGGTTTCGTCGGAAAAGTGTTAGGAAAGATTGGCAAATGCTCCGGAAAAGTCTGGGTTTATATACCCTATGAATCGCTCCGGATGACGTCATCAAAATTATGACGTGTACGGAGCTCTGTAGAATAAGAATTTGCGGTCATAACCGAGCAACGTTTCGGCGATGTTCGTAGCGCACGGAACATGCCGAAGCGTATAGTTTGACATGTATATTCAAGGATAATGTATTCTTAACAATTATTTATATAACTATAGTAAACCAACATAAACTCCGACATCTGGCTAGTTAGAGTGAAAACAATAGAATATAATTTAACATCCATTATACTGCAAAAGAGTGAGGGAACGCCCATGACGACAATTCGATTCGTCTCGGAATTAGTACTATATTTAGATCGAGGTCTCCCGGACATGCAGGTTGTTTAGCAAGTAAAGCTACAATTGACCTTTCGACAGCCGATTGATTGACAGGCTTATTAACCAATCAGATTACAGCATAGATTAGGCCCGTTACTATCCGCCATTTTGTCCGTCAAACTCGCCGTTGTCCGACACATAAGCTTATACGTAATTCTGTGTTTTAAACAAAGAAAATGGTTCAAAGGTGCTGTTATGGCACTTGTTATTCAGACACAAGATATCCAGAACGGTTAAAAGATGGAAGTACGTTTTTTTCCGTTCCCTAAACCGGGTACTAATCTTGAAAAATTCAAACGTTGGATTCGTCTTTGTGGTCGTCCACACGAACAGCTTAATCTCAACATATTAAGCGATCGCCCGAAAGCAAAACACAGTCGTTATAATAAGATACTACGCGAAAATAGAAAATGTAAGTTTTGCAACGGACACGTTATAAAAAAAAGAGTATAACTTTGTACTTGTTTATCCTCTATATAGACAAATTAGAAAGGAACATTTAAAACCATTTTTCAAAGGTGGCCAACGTTAAATAAATTTGACATTCTAATGCAGTCGGCAAATAAATAAGACATTATAAACTTTGCTAGATTTTCTTAATGCTAATCAAATCGTAATAATAAAGACAATCAGTTATTATTTTTAATAATATCACATAGAATAAAACATTTTTTATTTCTTTCGGTTTAAGTCTTCCAAATTTAATGTAAGTTAAGAAACTATTTTCAAATGCGCAAGTAATTATCAATAGGGGCCAATAAGTGTCATTTTACACCATATGTGGGCTTTCTACTAATCCGTTATCAAAACAGATGCCGCAAACTGTGAATGACCCTTTGAAAACCCGGTCTGATTAGCGAGTTTTTTTGTACATGAAAATTCTTTCAACTTTTTATATTTTAAACATTGCAGAAGATAGTTTTCGAGGAAATAATAATATATAATAATATATTGTGTATGTTACTTTTTTGACGACTTTGACTTTGTTATACGATTATAACAATGCGCATGGGTCATTTTGACCAAACGCATTGTAGATATGTGTTATATCGGATTTCAATAGAAACGTTCTTCGTCTTCTATTATAATAAATTTACTTACCTGTGCCACATTTGCGATGTTGCCATCGGTTGCAAAAATTAACGGCTTTTAATTAAAAAACTGAAACATCTATTACTCAAGGAAAAATATTGTGACTAACGAACAATTCATACTGTATGCGATAATTGGCGATAATTTTGCCGACTTTGATGATAAATTTAACGGATTTTAAGTAGACTAATAAAAAAGTTTTGACTATTTAATAGATATGATAATTATATTCAGCACCACTATTCAATGATAATAAAAACTATTGTATGGCCTTTCTGGTATACCATGAGGCCTTTTTGGTTCACTTATGCGGCCGATTCGCGTAGCCATTTTTATGACGGACTTCGGCGGAGTGACCCCCCTTGAAATCGGTGGGCGTGGCTTCACTCTCGCTGTCGAAAGGTCAATTGATTATGCGTAGTAGCATTTCATGACGAAAGCTTTCTAACACTGCACCCTCCCTGAAAAAGGGATTCGGACCCCGAATACAGAGCGAACAGGTAAGTCTTAACAATTAAGGAAAAATCCCAATGCTAAATTGAAATTTTAAATTGATCACGCCTTAGTTAAGGTTCATGTAGAGGCTTCATTTTGAAAAATGTGGGACCCCAAGCATTGAACTCAAATTTGACTAAAGGAAGAGTGCCACATTGAAAATGTATACATATATGCTTTAAAGGATGTTTTTCCTTCAAACTGCTACCAATTTTGTACATCAACGTATCATACCATCCACAAAATCAATCAAAATACAAAGCGATTTTAACACTAAAATATACATTATTTTCAAAAATCTGAATCATGTTTATTCCACGTATTTCGGCGGAAAATTATATAACTAGTGAATAATATCGACATTGACGAGGGCAAGTTACGCTTAAATAGTAAAAAAAGTTTACATATCTAGAAATATCAAAACTCGAACACATGTCATTTCATCACCATGGGGGCAGCCATTTGTAAATTCATAACATAGAAAGAAACATGCTAAAAACTAACTCATCGCCTAATTGACATTCCAAACGGTTGACGATGACAAATGCATTGGATTGTAATCTTTCCGTTGATGTTTGCAAACTGCACGATCAGACCTCATAAACACTCAAAAGAATAACTATGTAAGAAGCATTTCACCAATGTTTACAATTGTTGTCGAATCACCATACTTATATTATTGCGCATAAAATAGTACGCTTACAGACTGACAGAAAGATCGATACGTAACTCCGTTAAATTCATCACGGTATACTATTCTATTGATAATATATAATAACACATCGCTTTAACAATCTAAAAGGAGAAATAATTCTTTTAAACAAAGTTTTTAATAACGAAAGTGAAAACAACGGAAGTTAGATGGATATTCTGTGAGATGCACTTCGGCTCCAGAAAAAAACAATACAAATAAACTAAAAAAGACGTGTGGGGGACAATTTTCAGCTGGAAAATATTTGAAATAGGGTAAGTGATGATATCTCTACGTGGTCATTTCTGTTATTGAGTGCGATCTCTTGCTGATTAATGTTAATAGTTGGTTTACTAGTTGCGAACCAACTGTCAAAATATGTTTGTGTTTTCTCAGGTATGTGTATACACATACCCGGTTTTCTCACTATTGCACGTGGTTTCGACCGATTTGTTTTGCACGTTTTTCTACGGAGCACAGCGAGGGCCACGCTTTCAAAATGGGTAGAAGTAATCGAAATATAAAATCAATCGGTTTGCCAATTTCTTTATAATTCTTTACAACTTGATATGTCGTCTGCAATCTATTTCAATTTTAGATGGTTTAAATTTGCAATTTGGTTGAGAGGTAAATAACAAAATTGTTAAGCCTTTGAAGAAGAATTGTGACTCTTACTATCCACCATACCTGGATTTTTAAAAAGTAGTTACGTTTTAGTTATTTTTAGAACTTTGTTTAGGAAATTTATCCAAAATAGGCAGTTGAATAAAAACTCATTTGTTGTTTTATGACAATAATTTTCTGTGAAATGTTGCTAACTTGACCTTGTATATGTATATAGCTTTGTATTTATTCAACTTAAGGTAGTGCATATCCTTCCTAACTTTAGATTGAGATTTTGTAAATTAGTGTAAAAATGTATTGGTTTTAAACCAAAATATGAATAAAGCACACAAATATTGAATGTCAAAAATGTGTTTATGTTATTCTATCCGTCTTAAGCTTTAAAATGATATATAGTTTTACCATATTGTACCACATTGAATGAAGAAAAACCAAAGCGAATTTTTAATGAATTTTATCCCCCCATGAACCTTAATTAACATTCACAAAGCAGGGAAAGCACTCTCCATGTTATAACACATTAACGTTAAGGAGTTGTCTCCTCGGAAAATGAGTAATCGTAACATTAGCAAAACAACAACAATTGAACAATTAAAATTTATGTAACGATTAATTATTAATGCTTGTACAGTAAGGTATATATTTCACAAGATACAATAAATAGTCTTATTGCAATCAAGTGTAACATGTAGTCAAAATAATAAGACTAGTATATCAATTGTAATAATAAACAAATGTACATGACCATTTTCAGATATACAAGTAGCAGGTACACATTTGGGAGTCCCAGTCGGGCATATTTACTTGAACAATACAAGGTATTATGTCCAGTCACAGTCAGTTAGATAAACTCTATCATACCAAGTACTCAACATTCCTAACTAAATTACAATTATGATTTTTAACATTACTGTAAGTAGCATTGTTAATAATAATTATAATTGTCAACATATTTACACAACATATTTACATCAACCTACCAATATGTTCCGTACACATATTGCTATTTCCTTCTCCTCAATAAATTGGTACCTCTCCCTGTGGCCATCAGGTAAGAGTAGTCATCAAAACATATGTATGTTGGATTGGTAAACCTCCTCACAGTAAGGGCAACCGTAATTTCCGAGTTTCACAATTTAAGCAATAATGCTTTAAGTACAATTATAACTTCTATCATCTCGTGTAATTCTAGGGCAACTATAACTTTGTACATCTCTGCGAACGTTCGCACTTATTTATATACAGCATAAGTGCAGGGCAAAATCTTATATTCCTCAATTGACAATATCAACTTCTCTACTCTCAATAATCTATAATCTCAATATCTCGTAGTCATTAACAACATGAGTCTCAGTACTGAAGGGATAGACAGCCCAAGCTACATGATTGTTAGAATAATGTGTATGCCAAATTCACTTTGTATCTCTAATATTTCTAGGGTGCCAAAACCTCACAAAGACTGATTAAAAGAGAATTTAGACCGGGTGGGTCTCACACGTCTGTCCAGGGATTCTCAACATAAATGGCGGATGCAGTTGGTGTAAAGGACCAAAGCAAGAAATCAATGGTAATTAACTAAAATGGTAGATGCATAACCAACATAATAATAATCAGGTGGCACAAAATGGCATGGGAGGTATAAAGTCAACTGTTACATCTCAATCTCATAACGGGGTGGCATATCCCCAGGCGCCTAATAATAAGAGACCTGCCGGGCCCTATATTTAATCATAATGGCAAAAGCCTATTACATTGGGGACTAGAAGGGGAAGTATCCTAGCCCACCGGCCTCATAGTAGTACAAAAGATGTGTACTAAATTGTACTACTGGGTACAAAAATGTGAATCAAAAAGTGTAAGTCCTCCTTACTCTAATTCTGTAAATCACACACCGAGGAACTTAGCACAGGCTTGCAAGCATAAAATTTGAAATGCAAAAAGGCAGGCTCCTCTCCCAGCATCAAAACTAAAAGAATAATGTCTTTGTAGGTTATCACATGTCTCCTCATTACATCTCAAACAGCCCTGTTAATGCATTTGGTTAACAATAATGCCCTTAAATTCTAGTACTCTTGTATAGTCCTTATTTCAACAACTTACATATACAACAATAATTAACTATGTAGTACATTAAACAAGTAACAATTATGTACACCCATATCTTTGTAGAGCAATAAATAATTTACTTTCTCTAGAATTTTAGAAAATTCTCGAAAGATCTCTAAACTCTCCATAGTCATGAAGATAAGTTAATTATAACTGACTGTCCTAATAATTT
This sequence comes from Dreissena polymorpha, assembly GCF_020536995.1. Lineage (NCBI taxonomy): Eukaryota > Metazoa > Mollusca > Bivalvia > Myida > Dreissenidae > Dreissena > Dreissena polymorpha. The sequence goes on from NC_068356.1 coordinate 3,995,339, forward strand.
GGTTGATTAAAAAAAAATATAACAAGAAGTTGTTCTGACAAAATATTGTAAACTGTTTAACAACAATAAGATTTAAATTTTATAGGTGTGCAAGTAAAGCCTACGTCTCCACCCTGCCCCGTTAAAAGGAGTAAAGTTATGTTAAGGTTAGTATAAAGAACTAGGATATAACAGTTAAATCATGTACTTACATTCAGGACTGTCCCACTTACCATTAGTGAACAATGCAAAGGTTAAATAGTAGAAGTATAACATTTACTATGAATATAATTTATAACATATGTTATAAATATATATTAGTGAATTACTATCATAAACAATTAAGTTATAATGTCATTAATCACTGATGTCAGGTGTAGCCCACATCTTCGGTTTATAAACATCGTAGTTGGGACATCGTAGATTGGACATCGTAGATGGGACATCGTAGATTGGACGTCGTAGACAAAACATCGTAGATGGTACATCGTAGATTGGACATCATAGATTGGACATCGTAGACAAAACATCGTTGATGGTACATCGTAGATTGGACATCGTAGACAGTACATCGTAGATTGGACATCGTAATTGGAACATCGTAGATTTGACATCGTAGACGAAACATCGTAGATTGAACATCGTAGAAAAAAACATCGTAGATGGTACATCGTAGACAGTACATCGTAGACAGTACATCGTAGATTGGACATCGTTGACAGTACATCGTAGATTGGACATCGTAGATGGTACATCGTAGATAAAACATCGTAGATTGGACAAAGTAGTTGGAACATTATAGATTGGACATAGTGGATTGGATATAGTAGATTGGACATCGTAGTTCTTACATTGTAGGCAATACTTCGTCGGTGACACATGGTAGGCATCTTAGTATAAATGAAAAACATTGTAGACTGTTTATGGTAGCTTGTATTCTTCTTTCATGTTTTGTTTTTAATTTACTTTTATTTATTTATAAGTTTCTCCTTGTATTCGATTTTCTTTCTGAGTCCAGGAAGGTGATAATAAGTAGCCTCTGTCTTGAGCGTAAGCAGGTCTTCTTGAGTTGAGGGAAGGAGGGCCAGTGGAATTGTTGAATCATTTCTTATGAAATTCAATATAGTTTCAAAGTGTTTGGCTGGTCTATCAATGAAGATTTCAGTTTCAGTTGTTTCTTTTGTTAGATGGTGAAGAAGGGATTATGGTTCCTTACTCAGGGTGTGTTTTGATGTAGTAAATATGTATCCTCCGACGTTCAATTTTATTTTAGAGTTGTTTTGTTTTTTCAATTCTGTTTATTTATCTTTTAAATTTTCTTCTTTGAAGGGATCTTCTTCGTTTTCAGGTTCTTCTTCAAAGGTTGCTTCGTTGTCAGACAGTGTGCTTTCAGTATATTGAATGTCTTTGTAAGAAATCAATTGTCTTGGATTGTCCATTTTGTTCAGAATCTTATCAAGTACATTATTTTTTGGTTCGTAAAATTTTGTTACTATTCTCTTGTCGATATCTAATGGTGTTCTGGATGTGACATTGTTGTTTGACTGCTTATTCTTCTTGGGGATGATAAAGCGTTCAGGCAATCTGCCCTCCTTGTGTTCCTCCTGCTGATGTTTCTGTTTTTGGGGTAAAGTTTTGTTTTATGAAATGTCTTCTGGGACTGGAAACTCCAATTCTATGTTTTCCGGAGCATTTAGTTTCCACATTTTTTCAAATTCATCATCTTCATCTGACATGTATAGGTCTTGTTGTAGGATGTTAGGGTTTGACTCTTTATTTACATGTGGCAGGTTGGTTTTGATGGGGGCTTCGGACTTCTTTTCTTCCTTTCTTTTTTTATGGCTTTTTATTATTTCTTCATTTGACTTGTGATTTCTGTTTTTCTTTTATGTTCTTCATGTGTTGTTTGGATTATTTTACATCTACGTTCCACTCTTGTACTAATGTAATCATCGATTTTTACTTTCTTCAAGGCTTCTTCTGCTTTGTCTCCTTGGAGATTGTGTAGGGTGTTGATCAGAATTATGTCTCTTTTTATCCCATTGTTTTTGCATCTGTGGTCTTCTCTCCGGTTAGTGATGTTACATTTTTGGCATTGATATTTAAAATGGAGGTGGTTGGTTTGAATATGCCGTACTATGTTGGTTTTCTTGTTGTAACTTAAGTCCATGTGGGGGCACAATTTGCACTGCCACACGCGAGCTTGTAATATATATAATGGACACAGGTAAGGTTTACAGTTTGGCAATAGAAGTTTTATTATTAGATTTCTTTCTTAGTAATATAATTGGAATTTCTTCTTTCTTTTCAGGAATGTAATTTTAAAGGTATCAGGATCATAAGGTTTACTCTGTGAGTATCATGGGTTCCGGAGCAGAGACAGTAGGTATATGTATACAGGTGTAAGTGGTGTAAGGGTGTCGCTTTATTTAACACAACAAATATTAAATGAAGTACAATATACATCATATTCTGATCAGGCAAAGAATTATAACAATCTTTGTTGGGATGGAGGCTCAATTAGTGTCTTCATGCTAATTGGGTTTGTTTGTTCCACGGTACTCTTTAAGTTTGTCGTGGTGAACAAGAATGGGTCTTGAATTTGGTTTCATTTGGATCTCGTATAATACATCACCCCATTTCTTGGTGATAGTATAAGGACCGGTCCATGCGTTTTGTAGTTTAGGGTTTAAGCCCTTGTGTCTTTTTGCATTGAAGTACCACACCTGGGTACCAACTTCATAATTTATGTGGAATTTTCCTTTGTCATAATTTGTTTTCATACTGACTGCACTTTGTCCCAAGTGTTGTCTTGCAATCTCATGAATTTCCGTCATGATATTTTCAAGCTCTATGACGTAAGTGGTTGTGAAATGTGATTTCTCATCGACAGGTTTTCCGATGGCAAGGTCAATGGGCAAGTTCATCTCCCGGCCGAACATCATCATAGATGGAATGAAACCTGTGCTTGAGTGTATGCTGGAGTTGTAAGCCAGTACCAGTAAAGGTAAATGTTCACACCAGTCCCTCTGATCTTTCTGTACAAAAGGTGTCAGCATGTTCTGAATAACTTTATTGATTTTTTCTACCAGTCCATCTGAACTTGGCCTGCCTACTGTTGTTCGTGTTTTGTGAATGCCTAGTAGGGTGCACGTCTCTTTGAATACTTCAGATTCAAAATTTGTTCCTCTGTCTGAGAATAGTTCAAGTGGAGTTCCAAAAGATCCAATAAACTTTTCAATCAACTTTCTTGCTACATATTTGGCTTCCATGGTTTTTAGGTATGGCTTGTATCCATTTGGAGAAGTAGTCGCAAACGACAAGAATGTATCTTTTTCCTCTTCGTGAAATAGGGTAAGGGCCCTGGATGTCAATGGCGATCCTTTTTAAAACTTGTCCAACTTGATAAAGTTGAAGAGGTCCTTTTGATTTTCTCTGAGGTTGTTTTCTCATGGCACAAGCATCACATTGTAGACAATATCTTTCCACATCTCTGTGTATTCCAAACCAGTGAAATCTGTTTTGTATCTTATGGTATGTTTTCCTGAACCCTAAATGTCCAGCTGTGACTGTTGCATGGAGTTGTTTGAAAACAGAATGCCTCATACTTTGTGGTAAGAGTATCAGTCTTTTCAGCGAATGGTCATTTGTGACAACCTTTTGGTACATGACATTGTTATCAAGTTCTAACAGGTCAAAGTTGTGCCAATAATGTTTCATTTCCATACCATATTTAGATATTTCCTGCCATTCTGGGCGGTTTCCAGTGTTTAACCATTGTAGGACAATTTTAAGTATAGAGTCGCAAGCTTGTTCTTCTTGTATTCTGGACAGTTCAAAATTTCCATCTTGGTAGTCTGTGTCGGAATAGTTATTAGGGGAAGTTTCTTCAGAGGTTGATTCTCCTATGCGTACTGTATGTGCAGTCACTTCTTGGTGAATGTATTTTGTTTCCGCTCTTTCACAGTGAGTACAATATTCATCTGCACAAGGTCTGCGTGACAATGCATCGCTGTTATTGTGGACTCTACCTGGTCGGTATTCTATGATAAAGTGATAGTTTCCAAGGGTTTCCAGCCAACGAGCTAATTGTCCTTCACAGTTTTTGAAATTCAGTATCCACTGTAGACTTCCGTGGTCTGATCTAATTTTGAAAGGGTTTCCATAAAGAAAATGGTGGAAATGTTTGACTGCTAGCACAGTTGCATACAGCTCTTTTCTTGTTGTGCAATAATTTCTTTCAGTATGGGAGAAGCATTGTGAGTAATAACTTATTACCCTCTCTTGGTTGTTCTGTACTTGTGAAAGTACGGCTCCTGCCGCAACATTTGAGGCATCTGTATCAAGGATAAAGGGCTGTGTTTCAATTGGGAAGGCAAGTATCGGGGCTTTGCATAGTCTGTCTTTTAACTCTATGAAAGCAGCTTCAGCTTTATCATCCCAGGTAAATGAAGTGTTAGCTTCTATTAGTTTATGTAGAGGTTTTGCTATGGTTGCAAAGTTTTGAATCATTTTTCTGTAGTAACTACATAGTCCAAGGAAGGATCTCAACTGACGAACATTTTGTGGCCTGGGCCAGTTCCTTATCTTTTCTGTTTTCTATGTGCAGGCTTCTATGCCATCTTCGCTCAGTTGATGCCCTAGGAAACTTATTTTTCGTTGAAATAGTTTGCATTTCTTTGGACAAAGCTTCAGGTTGGCTGACCGGAGTCTTTCGAACATGTCGCGCAAGTTATTTAAGTGTTGTTCAAAGGTTTTGGAATAGCATAGCAAATCATCAAAGTAGATTAAGCATGCTTTGTAAGTCAAACCTTTCATTATTTTCTCAATCAGGCGTTCAAAAACGGCGGGACTTGTTGACATACCGAACGGCATAACTTTCCAGATATAAGTTTCTCCTCCTATACTGAATGCTGTGACTGGTCGGTCCTCTTCTTTAATGGGAATCTGGTGGTAGGCTGATCTGCACTCCATTGAGGAAAAGTATTTGTTTCCGGACAATGACTCTAAAGATTGGTCTATTCGTGGAAGCGGATGAGCATCAAACTTTATTCTTGCATTTACTTTTCGAAAGTCTATACACAACCGGACAGATGACTTGTCTGGTTTTGGTACAACTACTACTGGTGATAACCATGGACTTTGAGCAGGTTCTATAAGATCTTTATTGAGTAGTTTTTGTATTTCCTTCTCGGCTTGTTCACGTTTAACAGCTGGTAATCTATAGGGTGCTGTTCTTACTGGCATATTGTCTCCTGTGTTGATAGTAAATTCTGCCAAGTCAGTGCGACCCATGTCATCTTCAGATGTACAAAATACATCTGCACATTCAATCAACAATGACTTAACTTGTTGACCTTCTTTTTCGGATACATTTTGAAGAGTGACTTCTATCAAGTCTTTCATGTGTTCTGGTGTTTCAGGTTGGTTGTTGTCATGGTTTTTAATTGATGTCGCGACATTGGTGTGATGTACTAAATGTTCTTGAAAGGCTGGTATACTATCCTTGTTTATCATTTCGAGATGTGCCACTATTGTGTTTTTATGCAGTTTGATAGGTATGGAATCAAAATTAGCTATTTGTAATGGTACAAGTCCAGGACACTGTGTTTTTCAAAAAGATTAAGGTTTGGAGAGGTCACGCCTAATTTTGTGTTATCATATGGATCCATTGTTCTTCCAGATATCACAATCTCACTTTCTGGTGGTATTTCTATATCATCAATCAAAGCAATTCTGCATCCGTGAACATCAAATTCATTTGTATGGCAGTATACTTCTTCTCCATTGATTTTCAGGATCTGTCTGCTTAGGATAATATCACAACTGTGGTTCATCATAAAATCTCTTCCAATAATGAACTCATTGGAAATGTCTGCTAGGAAAACTGAGTGTTGAAACAGTTGTTTGCCAATTGTAAATTCAATGTTAATTTTTCCTTGGAATTTAGCTCTATCTCCTGTTATTCCAACCAGTATATCATGTGTTGGTTGAATTTGGGGTTGGTTATCTTGCCATTTGTCATAGATGCTCTTTTTCATAATGGTTATGTTGGATCCTGTGTCAATTAAAGCTGTGATATACTGGTTTCCAATCTGTATTGGGCCTAAATTAAAATTGAGTTTGTTTGCCCTTTACCGACCGACCCACTTTTTACCCCCCGACTCAAAAAATTTTATTGCGATTTCTGAAAACGTATTTTTTTTATTTTCGTTTTTTTCGACGATGATAAAAAAGCCGAAAGCAATATTTATTCATGCGCGTATTTATATCCCTGTCTATTATTATCGCCCCTGACCGATCTAGGTCGCTCCGATGGTTGGAATTTCATACGCCCCAGAATAGACAGTAATGCAAGCGTCTATAACCAGCATCGCGATCGGCGGTGTTCCGTGAAAATGGCCGAACGACATCATACTTAACCATTGGTTCGCGAAAGTAGTCGGACATATACGAGTTTACGTTCGTTGTACACATGTTGTTAACGTGATCCAAGATGGCGGACAATTAAAAGAAATAACGATGCTCAGCGAGAACAAATAACTATCGAATTTACGACGGACATCATATAATTAGTATCGATTAATGAAAAGAGCGTGTCATTCTACGATGGAGCATAGGTTTTAGATACAAATAAAACTCTCTTTTTTTTGCAAATGAATGAACTGAATGTCATAGAACAAGTGATGAAGTGTTTGAAAATTGGAATGCAGTCTACTCGCAAAAAAAAGTACATCTAACAGTTACAGGATTTTTTTTGTCGAAAATGCAAAATAAAAGACAAACATGATTTGATTTATATGCAAGTGGATCTGTGTTTAATCAGATTCATGTGCATATTCTGTTTTATTATGTTTGCCACACTGAACAGTTTACTGTAATGGCATGTTAGTGAAATGGATATGTAAAGGTAAACTTATTTAATTTATTAATGTCTCTTAGATAAATACATCGACAACACTCAAGTATATATGTTTAAAGCGTTAGTATATCCACAAACTGAAACTAACACCCTTAATTTATTTCCCCAAATCAAGTTTTCATGCTTATGTAAGTTGCAATAATACAACTCCCAGCTATTGACCCTCTGAGCATTCAAGAAGAAATAATGCTTTATAATAATGTTCAGTTTGCCCTTTTATGAATTTACTTTTCCATGCTGAGACTATGCACTAACCGGTCAAACACTTAAAATTGAGGCCTGTAAAAACTTCAACAGGCCTGTGAATTGTTTCTCCTGGTAGGCAAGTCTGGCCTGTAAAATGTGATGGTCTTTCGCCACGTCTGAATTTTTCCATTAAAGGCTTTGGGCTGTCTTTCTACACTCCTTCAATGCTTGTTGCATGCTAATTAAGCCCAATTTAAGGGAAAGGTTTAAGTTAAAAATAAAAGCTGTCTGGCTGTTAAATAATTACAAATGCATTTGAGCAATTAAAATCATATAATGAACAAATATTTGATGTAATAACACACAAGCATGCATTTGATATTAATATATGCAAGAAACAGCAAACAAGATAATGTTAAGCTACAAAGGGCTTTGTACACTGCAACAGTGCTTTAATAAAAGTGTTTTAAATATTCATAGACTATTAGTGTATTAAAAATATAATTTCTCAAATAAAATAAAATAATTTTCCTACCTACCTACCCACCTGTAAAATTTAGGGTCGGTAAAGGGCAAACCAACAATATTTTAATTGTGGCCTTGGTAGAAACAATCCTTCATGTACTGTGTCTCTTAAGTTATTTACTGGAATCTGTTGGCCTTTCTCATCGGGTTTTCGGGTCTCCTTGTGGGCCTCCATGAAGACCTGTTCTCGTTTCCCTGGTTTAAATGAGGTCTGTTTTGAGTCTGGGTCCTGTTGTTTTCATTAAATCTCTGCCACTGTCTTGGTCTTTCAAATGTATCTTCCTGTGGGAAATTTCGCTGTTGTTGGTGATTTTGAGGACTTGGTCTTCCATAAGTACCAGGAAATGGTGTTGAAGATCTGTCTCTGTAGTTTGTATTTCTCTGGTTTGTCTCATGCTTATCTTTTGATAGTTTTTCAAAAGCATCAGCCAATTTCTCGAGAGTTTTTGTTAGTTGTGTGACCGTTTCGTTTCCACTTTTTGCATCATCATTGTTAAAAGTACAGTTGGAATTGTTGGGCTTTGTTATGTGCTCAGAGTTATTTTTGAAATGATTAGACTCTGTTCGTCCTGCAGAAACATTAATGGACTTTTTTCTTCTGACCTCTGCTGTTTTGTATGCCTCAAAACGTGTTGCTATTTGGGTTGCCTCTGACAATGTGATTGGTTCAGCCTCTCTAAGTTTCATACGCAAGGTTTGGTCATCAATTGCTTCAATAAAATGGTCTCGAGCCAAAGTATCTGTGAATTCCTTGGTTGTATTTGGGTAGGCCATAAGGGTCAGCTTCTTAATGTTTTGAGCTAGTTCAGGGATGCTCTCTCCTACTCTCCTGATACGGTTCTGTAGTTCAGTCCTAAATATAACATTTTGATTCTGGGAACCATATCTCTCTTTCAACTTATTGATCAAAGTGTTTATGTCCGTTTTCTCGTGCCTCTGTAGCTCGGTAAGGATGCCTCTGGCAGAGCCAATGAGACTGTTAGCTAGGTGAAGGCCTTTTAGGTAGGGTGACCATCCATTAATTTGGCAACTAATTTCAAATGAGTCTAGGTATTCATAAATGTCCTCTTTTCCATCATATTTGGGTGGATGCACTTTTAATTGTACATCATTGGAGTATTCGTAATTGTACGTGGGACTTCTCCTAGGTCTGTATGGATAATTCACTCTGTCATGGTCACCTCTGTCATATCTATGTCTGTTTAAATTTGGAAAATCTATCTCTGTATCCGGGTTGGACAATGATCTGTCTAGGTTATGAGATCCGGGTAAATCTCTATCCGGAGACATGTTTCTACTGGGCTGAGAAAAACTAGTCTCCATGTCTGCATTTTGGTTTGTATTCAGATCATGGGGAGCAACTGTAGAGCTCCTGGTCTCTGTATTGGGGGTTGTGTCCCTTGGATTGGACATTTCCTCTAAGTATCAACAATAAAGGGATATTTTGGGACTGGGTATATCAAACTCACTCTCTCACTGTAACATCAAACATTTATTTTACAAAATGTAAAATCATACATACTTATACATTGTAATGTTTATGAACAAATGTAAAGTTCAGTAATGTTACAAGCTTGTACTTTATGTTGTTGTGCAACAATTGGTTTTTGTGTATTTCAGGCAGGAGCTGTATAATGAGTTCCAGTGCAGTCCGGAGTCTGGAGGAAGATTAATTAACATAAAGGTCCTTAAGTTCAGTGGAAACCAGCCACAGAATCTCGTGGAGCTAATCCATTCACATTAGCTAGCGTTATGAATAGATGGCCAATCTTTACATAACAAGGACTGCACATTGAATTTTAAATGAATGTACGAATAAAAGCAAAGTACTGTGGTGTTTGTTGTCACTACGAAAACAATATAGGTATTATGGTTCATAGCGATCATATACGGAAACCTGGACAATTCTTGTAATAATCGACCAAGATGATACTGTGACGTCATATATTTACATACGTCATATATTAAGTGACGAAATCGTTATATTATCTTAAAGTGTAGTTATTGAAAATGATATATGATAATTGTGTCTGAAGTAGACGACTGTCGAAATAATTCGACTTTGTTTTAAATCCTGTGATTAATATTTTTAGAATTATCATGTGGAATAATTGGATCAATAAACGCATTCTCTATTGAAAAGCATGTGTTATCTCTGGCAACGAGGAAGCAACTTCTTAAAATGGTAACTGGTTTATTGTTAAAGGTAGTGTTCTAAAGCATCCGGATCAGACTAACTTTTAAGGTTTGTCATATTACATTTATTATATTTAATGGATCGTCCGGAGCAATAATGTATTTCTCCGTATTAAATTTTTGCTCCGGTCAGAGGAGTATTGATGAATTCATTGATCCGGATCGGGACCTGCTCCAGACAGCGTTTGCTATGACGTCATAATTTACCATCCGGAGTGAACTGATATACGTCATCATGTACATTCATACGGAGCTATCCGGCGAAGTCTAAACATTTGTTGAATTTTATGAACAATATATTTTTAGTAAATTTAGTATATATATATTTTTTTTTTAGTAATTGATCCCAGCACTTCTGACACCAGTTTTTCCGCCGCCGGCCACCCCTGCCGTGGTGGTACGGTAACGGGACAAGGCTCCAATCATATGCACGCAGGTCCGTTGTTGCACAACAACGATATTTAATATTTGCATGGAAGGATGACGAAGTCCGAGTTCCGGTTAAGACATTCATTTATTTTTTTTCTATTGGGTTCGCATGGTATTCATATAATGGCATTGTTAATTACATCATACAAGTACATAGGTTATACACATGCAAAATCTGGTACATTGATGAATTAATAATATTGTCATATCTAGGCATAACTGTCTCTGAGCTCCGTACCCATCATAACAATGGACAAACATGGCTGCTGTTTATTATTATTGTTGTCAGGAAAGTAACTGATTATTTATTATAACATAAAATTATACGGAGCAGCTCCGGGTGGAACTGTTCTGAAAATACGGGAATGTTTACTATGTTATATACCTCACTTTCTGCCATCCGGAGTGGTTTATATTTAAATTTCAAAGGAGGTTTCGTCGGAAAAGTGTTAGGAAAGATTGGCAAATGCTCCGGAAAAGTCTGGGTTTATATACCCTATGAATCGCTCCGGATGACGTCATCAAAATTATGACGTGTACGGAGCTCTGTAGAATAAGAATTTGCGGTCATAACCGAGCAACGTTTCGGCGATGTTCGTAGCGCACGGAACATGCCGAAGCGTGTAGTTTGACATGTATATTCAAGGATAATGTATTCTTAACAATTATTTATATAACTATAGTAAACCAACATAAACTCCGACATCTGGCTAGTTAGAGTGAAAACAATAGAATATAATTTAACATCCATTATACTGCAAAAGAGTGAGGGAACGCCCATGACGACAATTCGATTCGTCTCGGAATTAGTACTATATTTAGATCGAGGTCTCCCGGACATGCAGGTTGTTTAGCAAGTAGGCTACAATTGATTATGCGTAGTAGCATTTCATGACGAAAGCTTTCTAACAGTATAAATAAATAAAAGAAACAAATAATACAAAAAGTAAGCAAAATCGCACTACTACTTCATTATGAGACATTGCATATAAAAGATATCTATATTATCCGTGTTATCTTGAAACTTACTTTTTAATTACTCACATACATTACACAATATTCATTACACTTTACTACTTAAAAAATCTCAGTTTGTTTCGGGGAAAATGATTGGTTAAAAACTGACCCAAACAAATAAATGTAACAACAAGCATAAACATATACCAACAGTCATAATATGTCACCGCTGTGACAAAATTGTTACCGCAGTTACAAAGAATATATCACCGCGGTGACAAAATTGTCTCTCCGTAACAATTTTGTCACAAATTGTCACCGCGGTAACAATTTTGTCACCGAGGTGATGTCTTCTTTTAGCTGTTGGCGTATTTGCACTTTTGACCCAAATGGTACGGCATAGAAGACTCGTTGGTTATTTGGGGTCTATTCTAATGGGTTCGATTTATGTATATTAAACATAAGTAATTAAATCTGCGAAACTGCCATAAATAGAACCGCAATAAATTTCGTATGTCAATCATGATAAAAATTTGTGAATTATCACATATTATATGAGTAAAGCTAGAGAGGAAGTTGGGAGCGGTTACGGTACAATGAACATTTCTCGAGGTGTCTTGCGTCCGCGTTCACAAAGATCGTCAGCAAACATTCTTGAAGACCACGTTCCTTAAGATTGGTCGGTAAAGTGTTTACATTTTGGTGCTAAAAATATGTATTTTTCACGTACTACTTAACAATTTTAACGGTGTTATGTTTTCATTTTGAACTTTGTGAATACTTGTGACTCGTACGATAAACTAGCGGTCGTATTCGATACGATACTTTCCATTAATATTTTTGAAAGTCCAAATACTACACACATCCTTGACAAACAATAATATACCCGAAGTTAAATGCCCAAGTAATTAAATAAAAATGAGACCGGTAATTATTGTAAATTATCAGTTGGCAATGTCATAATGTTTCGTTTTACTTAATAATATATTTATAATGTTTACAAACATCACTTCAACTAATAATTAATATTGGCGTATAAAACAACTGCCTTTATAACATATCTCTAACTTTATCCAATAATTAAACTTTAAATGCCTATTTATTACCGGTAGAAGCGGTTAAATGAAGTCAAGTAATATAAGTTATTTGAAATGTAAAGTAATAACTTTATATTGATTGCTACACTTTGAGAATACTCGAGTACTTCATAAATAATCAATTTGATTTGTTGTTCTGACATATAAAATAAACAAGTCGTACGAGTAAAGTTTGAGGCACGGGTCCAAGAACATTTAAAATAATTTTATGATTTCTCACATCAATTGTCAAATGAAATCATTCATTGTTTGGTCTTTTATTGAAGTTATATATAAATTTCTAATTTAATACTTCAATATTTCACTAATCATTACATGTCAATTTAATCGATATTATTGACGTTTAGTATGGATTTCCCTGACAACCCTTTGTTGGTTCGAATGTTGATCATTACTTGTTGACGTAACTGTTAAAATATTTTTGATAATGAACAAAGTACGCAAGTGATAGTTTATATAGAGTTCCAGTTGTACATAGACTTTGGAGTACTATATGCTATTTTTGCTAAATTTAATTTTCGAGATGAAAAGAGCTAATTCGCACACGTATTGCGGAAGCGTAATAAAGTAAAATAGACAGAAAATGGCCAATGGGATGGGTCGTTTCTTTTTCAAATAGATGTAATATACCGGTAATTCTATGTACAAGAACCATAAAACTGTATTTTCTTATAAAATAATTATTGCCCTTTGTTGTTTTGCATGCTTTAACATTTCATGGCTATATCTCAGATACCACACAATATTTTAACATGGAATTATATACTAGTATATCAATGAGGAGCATGGTCTTGCAGAAAAAAAAACAATAACCATACCCTTCTTTTTATTATATTATATCGAACATCACAGGATTTTCACACGTCAATAAACAAAATTTATTTGGTGGGGGATATCAATTCAACGAATTTGCTTGTTAAGCTTTCTTGTTTAAATATAAGTATGATCCATAATATATGCGCCGCGTCATGAAAAAATGAGCTTTATTCCATATGTGACCAGCATAGCTCCATATCCGCGTGCGCATCTGCGAAGTCTGGTCTGGTGCTATCCTGCCTGCTATAAAGTCACGCATGGTATCGTAATCTCGTTAACGGAGAGGATAGCAACCAACAAGACTGCGCGATTGCAAAGGTTGGTCTGCAGAGACCCCGGTATGCGCATATGGCATAAGACCCATTTTCGCATAACGCGGCTCATATGTAATTATCTTTACCCGAAGGAAGTTCACAAGACATGACAAGGCGGTTATTTCTTTTTAGTTGGATCTTTTGCATGTTTGTGTTTAAATTGCAGTTTAATGTTCTCATATTAGTCGATCGAAATGCGTTTCAATTTAAAAACAAATGTGTCGCGTTCCTCCTTGATACGAAAATGCTTCGGCAAACATAGGATATTTACAGTCTCTAAATTATTCTATTTTCAAATTTAATGTTGAATACTTAGTTTTGCATTTGCGCGATAATCAATATAGTCTATTTGAATTTCAAATTTCATTTCCAGTATGATCAACAATAACTTTGTTTATATTCAAAATGAAGAACAACTATGTTGTTTGTTTAATCGGACTTGTTCCAGTATAATTTGTAACGCAAACGATGGAACAATTTTAAACACTTTTTTCTTTCTATACATTGCGGATTGCAAAAGTTGATATGGGACGACACTTTACGCACTTGCATCAAGCTCCTTTTTCCCACACCGAGGCTCATAGGAAGTATGAAGTTTCAGCCAAAATGGAGGCGATGGTGACGGGGTAGATGATCAACAGTGCAAAGTTCATTATCCTCCAGGTGGTTATCTTTGTTGCGCAAGCAATCGCCTTCGCTCTCTTGTATAGAAAGGCAACCACCAAGCTGTGAATTATCGGGTCCCCCTTTCCGACACTGCACAATTAGTTGTATTCATGGGACCCGACATCGTACAATCAGTTGTATTCGTGCGGCCCGACATTGTACAAGCAGTTTTATTCGTGGAGCCCGACACTGTACATTCAGTTTTATTCTTGGGGCCCGACACTCTACAATCAATTTTATTCGTGGGGCCCGACACTGTACAATCAGCTTTATTCGTGCGGCCCGACACTGTACAATCAGTTTTATTCGTGGGGTCCGACACTGTACAATCAGTTTTATTCGTGGGGCCCGACACTGCACAATCAGTTTTATTCGTGGGGCCCGACACTGTGCATTCAGTTTTATTAATGGGCGATAATTTTTGTTAATATTGTGGGTGGACCGATCCACGAATTTATCACAAACTCATCGGAAAATGACCAACGCAAATTCGTCATCTTTTTGTTTTTCCAGAATCAGAAATCCACCAAGCGAGGCCATTTGTGAAAAAACCTCGCCGACGAATATAAATTATTTTACAGTTTTTTTACTCAATGTTCAAGTGTAATCTTGACCTTTACTCAAACGTGACCTTTCACATCACATGTCGCATAAGCGACACACTGTTTCAAGATGGTTAAATATTTGTCGTAATTTATTTTTAAACTGAATGATACATAATAAAGTTATTGTCTGGAAAAGCTAAATAATGCACACGACACGCCTCCTTATTAAAGTAAAACATTTGTGGTAAGTTCGTATAGAATCATATGACGATTAATAAATCTACAGTCCGGAAAAAAACATGGATAGACGCACGTACGGACGGATAAACGCAGACACGTACACAATGAACCACAATTATGACAACAATACAACTATACAAATTTTTTGGATCCACTATAAAGAACCAATATATACTTCTATAACCGTTTGAAGTATTTCCCATGATGAAAATTATAAAACATGTATATGAAAACTTTACAACAAACATATGGAAATATTGCATAAGGATTTGAGCGTTTAGAACACACATATATTATGAAAATTATACAGCACAAATGTCTGAATTTTACCACATGAATATATATATGAAGGGGCCTTTTCACAGATTTTGGCATTTTTTTAACTTATTCATTAAATGCTTTATATTGATAAATGTAAACATTCGATCGTAAAAGCTCCAGTAAAAAATCAAGAATAAAATTTAAAAAAGGAAAAGAACATTGTCCGGAGCAGGTTTCGAACCAGTAACCCCTGGAGTCCTGCCAGAGTCCTGAAGTAAAAATGCGTCAGCCTACTGAGCTATTCCGCCGAGTATACATTCTTCACGTATTTTATACCTTATATAAGCAATCTTCGTAGTAATACACAATTTAACGACAAAAACAGAACTCTCCAAATCATTCAATCGTTTCGCGTTGCAACGCTTTATGATTTTTAGGTTTTATAATCGTCAAAAGATGAATATAATGGCTATATTAGAGCATGGTAAATGTTCAGTATTACTGTTTCCTCACAAATATCATAACTAAAACGAAAATTTGCGAATCTGAAACAACTTTTGTCAATTTTGTCAATTTACCAAAGCGTGAAAAGATCCCTTTAAATGTTAGTTATTTGTGAATAATTTAAGCGTATGAGTGAATAAATGTACAGCTCAAACACAGCTGGTGATTTTCTATTGCGACTACATTTAACCCATTTATGCTTAGTGGACTCTCCGATCCTTCTAAATTGGATCAGTTTATTTAAAAAATTAGGGATGTCTAGTATATTTGTTTCTATATTTAGACTACTAGTATTTCTTGCAGAAATTCCTTTAAGCAAACAGCGCACACCCAGATGAGACACCGCATCATGCGGCGCCTCATCTGGATCAACGCTGTTTGCCAAGGCCTTTTGGTCATAATACACCAAATAGTTTTCCTATATAATTCAATGTAAAAGCGACAACTTTGAGCGAAAATAAATGCAACATTTTGCACATAGAGACCCCCATAACCTTACCTTTTCTTAAAGGCCATTCTAAGCGGAATCGATTTATGCAATAAAAAAGATATGTCATGTACAATGCAAGAAAGAACTTGACACAAATCAAAATCGACTGTTTTTGCAACTTTTTTTTCGGCCGTTTCTTAGTGGAATGTAACCTTTTCTAGTGCAATGGTTTACTATAGTCTTCAAGTGTATCATATTTCAGGGATTCAGTAGTGAACACCTATTCATGTCCTACCATTATCTCCGCAAGATAACACCCGAATAATGGTAAAAAGTGTAAAACATGCCTTCCTGTCAACTATGATATTTTTTTAGAGAGTACAGCCCTACATGAAGCGATCATTTAGTGTATTGTTACCTTTTTTCTAGACGCTAGGCACAAATGGGTTAATTTATACTCTTGGTTCTCACTATGTCTCTCAAATAGTTTTATATAGTTAGGAGTATTAATATCGACCTTTGGTGATTTAAATCACTTTTATCTGAACTTTTATTCAAAGGTGAATGTATGCATTCTCATGTTGGTCTGGCAATTTCCATTCTCTCTACTAGTCATAATGGAAGTACATGGATGGATGATGGTACAAAACACAACATTTGAGTATTCTAAGACCAATATTAGTATGTCCTGATTCTTTGTTGTTTTTCAAAGAGTCGATTATTTACAGACATGAAATATTGTTAAAGGTTTTATGTAAAGTATGTGTGTGTATTCTATATTTTATTTTTACTTTTTATAAATCATGTGTTTTCCCTTACCCACATCGCCGCCGCCATGATCACGAGTTCACGACGGAACAGAACGTAGTGAGTGTTACCTCTGTCCGTATTTTTCGCGCGAGTGTGTGTGCCTGTGTGTGTGCCTGTGTGCATAAGGCATGTCGTCGTTTTCTGCCTGCATTACCTCACCCTTAGCTGATGGTCAAATGTCTTTTCATGCTCATGTAGTGACATGCGTAAATGCCACTTTATTAGCGCGACATTTCATCCGTTCTTCGACGTTTCCGTAAGCGCTATACTAACGGTAAGAATAATGAGCAACAAGTCCATCTTTACAACTAATGCAAAAAAAGAGGGCGTCAAATGTCGTCACAGATAAGCTTTTGCAGTCCGCACAGGCTTATCAGTGACGACACTTTTCACCCAAGTTGAATTTTCGTCAAAAAGACTCTTCCTTAAAACGGAAAATACAATAAAAGCGAAACGTGTCGTCCTTCATTAGCCTGTGCGGACTGAATTGTTCAAATCAGATTTTTTAGATTTGTCTCATAAGGGACCCTTTTAAATGACACTTTGATTAGCAGGTAAAGGTCAAGTATATATCTCGGTTACTTATATAAAGTATCACACGGGTCTTAGAATTTATTCAATGGGGCAATCAACGTTTTTTTTATTTCAAATCAAAATGAATAGTTGAGCATGCTGTCTGTAGACAGCTCAATTCAGTTTAATACACATACTTGAAACTTTCACTCAAAAATAAAGCAACTAGCAATATAAGCTTGTTGATATTATAAGCATGCTATATAAAATAATATTACACAAAATTATTAGTTAAAGATATAAATTAAATTTTGACAGGCATAATGCGGATTTCCTGTGTATATCGACATCATAATGGGACTTGCGTTTTTTTTCAATTACGTCTTGTTATGAATCCATATTGCTATATGGATTTTCATTTCAAAACATTGATCTAATACTCTATTGCGGCAAACAGCAGAACAAGCCACATACGCACAATTGTTTTCGGTTTAATCGAAGTTCATATTTATAATCGATAGTTATAACAAGACCTCAATCAATCGTACTTAGCCCCACACAAACATTTAAGTACCATCCGAAGTAGTTTCTCAAATATTTTAATTTTAATATTAGATTGTATTAGTTTACCTAATGTATAAACATACATGCTGTTCGTTTTTATAAACATCGTATTAATAATAATGTCCAATTAAACAAACTCTTTCGTTGTGCACCGTAAAATTAATCTCAATATGCTTTGTGATTTTACCTAAAAAAACATCGATGGAATAGCCCGATAACAAATACGCAAGAGGATTGAAAGCGGCTGATGTCGTGTAACAAAACCAAGGTATGTCACCATGACGATATAGACCCGGGTCGTTAGCTGTTGACATTATTGGACAACGGCGGTGCGATCAAGAAAGTCGACCATTGATCAGTACCTGACTTTTGTAATCGTGACTGATTGATAGAGCTTGTTTGCGTCAATGATTTATTGTAGAACACGGCAGGCATTCATAGACCACCGAGTAATCCTTTGTTTATCATATCTTTTGAACGCGGGCAATGCTAAAGCCTACCGAGAAAACATAAGCGAAATATTTAAGTTCAGCCTTGATCTGCAAGCATTCGAATTACGTTATATCAATATTTGGATTGAAACCCTTTTTATTATTTGTGAGCGTTAATGCAGGCCGAATTTTGCAAATCAGTATGCCTTAGCTACGCTAGGAACCGTAACGCGTGACTCCAGTAAAATTTAGCAGACGACAGAATGCTAAAAGCGTCTGCTTTAACCACCGCATCTGCCTGTTCTCACTGGCACAGTACATAGTGTGTATTTAACAGCTTGTAAGACAACGTTGGACTGTGTCGTGTATCTTGTTTTTTTGTCAAACCAGTCACTGTTTTTTGTCAAACCAGTCACTGTTTTTTGTCAAACCAGTCACCGTAGTAGCAAATCTGTGACTGCGGACTACTGAACGAAACTGTTTAGATGTTGTAATGATTGGTGTTTGTTTTTGTCCTTTGATTTGCCCTGTGTTTAAATTTATGTAAATTGTTTATGAAAGGTCTTCACGGGATGTGATTGATATCCTGATGATGCAACTGGAGCTCAAATTTGTTCATAGTAAAACAAATAAAAGTCAGACGATGTACAAAATTATGATTTGATAAATCTTGAATAACTTGTTTTAAAGGGGCCGTTTAACAGATTTTGGCATGTATGTCAGCATGTCATTAAATGCTTTATATTGATGAATTTAAACATTTGACCTAAAAATCTCCAGTAAAAGAACAAGAATACAATTTAAACAAGAGCTGTTTTACAAACACGAATGCCCCCCAAATGGGCTATCAGTTGCAGTGGCTTCAGATCACTGTGACCTTGAACTTTGACCTATAGTCCTGACCAATGTCCCCATGATCTTAACTGATCCTAACCCTAAGAATTCGTGAGTTATCCGGACACCATTTTACTGTGTCAAATCACTGTGACCTTTGACCAAGTGACCTGAAAATCAATAGGGGTCATCTGCCAGTCATGATCAATGTACTTATGAAGTTTCATGATCCTAGGCGTACGCGTTCTTGAGTTATCATCCAGAAACCATTTTACTTTTTCGAGTCACTGTGACCTTGACATTTGACCTGAAAATCAATAGGGGTCATCTGCCATTCATGATCAATGTACATATGACGTTTCATGATCCTAGGCGAAAGCGTTCTTGAGTTATCATCCTGAAACCATTATACTGTTTCGAGTCACTGTGACCTTGACCTTTGACCTAGTGACCTGAAAATCAATAGGGGTCATCTGCCAGTCATGATCATTGTACCTATGAAGTTTCGTGATCCTAGGCGTAAGCCTTCTTGAGTTATAATCCGGAAACCATTTTACTGTTACGAGTCACTGTGACCTTGACCTTTGACCTGAACATTAATAGGGGTCATCTGCCAGTCATGATCAATGTAGCTATGAAG
This sequence comes from Dreissena polymorpha, assembly GCF_020536995.1. Classification (NCBI taxonomy): domain Eukaryota; kingdom Metazoa; phylum Mollusca; class Bivalvia; order Myida; family Dreissenidae; genus Dreissena; species Dreissena polymorpha. The sequence continues at coordinate 4,015,198 of NC_068356.1, forward strand.
TTTCATGATCCTAGGCGCACGCGTTCTTGAGTTATCATCCAGAAACCATTTAACTGTTTAGAGTCACTGTGACCTTCACCTTTGACCTGAAAATCAATAGGGGTCATCTGCCAGTGATGATCAATGTACCTATGAAGTTTCATGATCCTAGGCGTATGCGTTCTTGAGTTATCATCCTGAAACCATTATACTGTTTCGAGTCACTGTGACCTTGACCTTTGACCTTGTGACCTGAAAATCAATAGGGGTCATGACCAATGAACCTATGAAGTTTGATCCTAGGCGTAAGCGTTCTTGAGTTATCATCCAGAAACCATTTTACTGTGTCAAGTCATTATGCCCTTGACCTTTGACCTGCAAATCAATAGGGTTCATCTGCCAGTCATGATCAATGTACCTATGAAGTTTCATGACCATAGGCCTCAGCGTTCTTGAGTAATCATCTGGAAACCATTTGGTGGACGGACGGACCGACCGACCGATGTGCAAAACAATATACCGCCTCTTCTTCGAAGGGGGGGGGGGACATAAAAAAGTAACCCTCAGCAGGCCTCGAAACACTGACCCTTGGTGTCCTGAAGTAAAACGTCTCCCGCCTAGACCACTCCACCATCCATGCTAAGAGCGGATGTATTTTTTACCTACATAAGCAATCATCGTAATTTTCCAAAATATAACTACAACATAACTTTCCAAATTATTCAATCGTTTCGCGTCGCACGACGCTTTATAATTTTCAGGTTTTCAAATCGTCAAAAAATGCATATAATGGATATTTAAGAGCATGGTAAATGGTCAGTATTACCTGATTTCCTCAAAAATATAATAACAAAAACGAAAATTAGCGAATCTGAAACAACTTTTTTTAATTTTGTCAATTTACCAAAACGTTTAACGGCCCCTTTAACTAACAATTTTCTCAGTGTGATGCTACTAAAAGGGTATCCTGCGAGTTGTCAGTACTTTCATTAGTGTTCATTTGTATAAGAAACCCGAGATTTTGCTCCTTAACCGAGCGTTTATACTGTATTTTTTTGTCATGATTAACATTTTGAACGACGCAATAAAATATCATTGAACATGTTCTATTCTTCTAATAATTTAGAATCGAACATAACCCAGCAGTTACCAACTCTATTAGCACAAGTCTTTGATTGAACGATTTATGATATACTCAACATAGTACAACAAACACATTTTCAAAGGTTGAACATATTTTTTCTAATACTGATTAACTGTCTTTATTTCATTATTCTGTCTTAGAATGGGGCGCGAGTACTTACCAAGAGGTTCTTTTCGAAAGAATTTGAGCGAATATAAAGGAAATCTTGTAGAAGCATGAAACATGGCCACTTTCCTTGTTTGGTGTGTGTGTATTAACTGTAAGCATTATAAATACAATGCACTAACTGCAGGAGGACGGTAACTGGTGTTTTATAGTTATAGGAAATCCCAGTAGTGTAGTGCATACCTTCAACGGATTTAAATGTTCTTCGATTATTGATATCATTTTGCAAACATCGCACATTAGCGCCGTATGAAAGCCCGGGATGGAATCCTCGCGTCAATATTGACACCATCGGATATATGGTACTGTCAACGCGAGAGACGGCTGTAAAAATCGATCTGATGTTTTATGCGAATCAACTCTACCTCAATTTCAAAAGATTTAAGGAACGGACGTCACATGCGCCTATAGAAAGAACGTCTATTCAAACGATCCCACCGAGGTCCTGTTGGAAACAAGGCCTCTATTCTCGCGGCTCGGTCGATAGACAAGGCAAATAGACGATTGAAAAGCAATAAGCTAAAAATAATTGTCTTTTAAAACTCTACCCATAATTCTAGATGTGACCTATCAAAGATCGATGAAAGATTGAATTCCAATTCCAAGGCGCTTATTTCCAACTGACAAACTACAGCCTTGGCGATGACGAACTGGGCAACGAGCGGAATTTAATATTTCTTTCACTAACAAAAAACAACGAATTTTTGCGATGTCCGCTTCAGCGTTATGTAAAATTGTGTGTTTGATAGGATATGTGTCGTTAACCATAGGTAAGTAGGGAATAATCTATTGCTATGTTTTAAGGGGCCGTTTAACGTTTTGGTAAATTGACAAAATTAAAAAAAGTTGTTTCAGATTCGCAAATTTTCGTTTTTGTTATATTTTTTAGTAATACTGACCATTTGCCATGCTCTTAAATATCCATTATATGCATCTTTGACGATTTGAAAACCTGAAACTTATAAAGCGATGCGACGCGAAAGGATTGAATAATTTGGAAAGTTCTGTTGTTTTAGATATATTTTGGGAAACTACGAGGATTGCTTATATAGGTAAAAAATACATCCGCTCTAAGCATTAGCATGGATGGTCGAGTGGTCTGGTCGGGAGACTTTTTACTCCAAGACTCCAAGGGTCAGTGGTTCGAGCCCTATTGAGAGTACTTTTTTCCTTTCTGTGCAGTCCGCACAGGCTAATCAGGGACGACACTTTCCGCTTTTATGGTGGTTTTAGTTTTATTGAAGTCCGTCCTTACCAAAAATCAAGTTGATGCGGAAATTGTCGTCCATGATTAGCTTATGCAGACTGCACAGGCTAATTTGGGATGACACTTTACGCTCATGGATTAAGCCCAGTTTTCTCAGAACGCGACAAGAGTTATCCTCACTGTGGTGGTGCAGTGGAACACAGTGGGGCTCGCAAACCGAATGTCATGGGATCGAGCTGAGCTTTTGATTTTGTTTGTCTTTTCACAGAATAAATTTCGTTGACTGATACCTGTCAATACTTATTTAATAATGTCAAGTTAGCTTCATTCTCAAATACATAATGCTTTATTGAATTTTTGTCCCCTACCGGTGAAACCGGAGGGGACTTATGGTTTGCGCTCAGTCTGTCAGTCAGTCAGTCAGTCTGTCAGTCTGTCACACTTTTCTGGATCATACGATAACTTTAAAAGTTCTTCATATTTTTTCATGAAACATGAAACATAGATAGATGGCAATATGGAGATTATGCACGTCATTTCATTTTGTTCCTACGTCAAGAATTCTGGTTGCTATGGCAACAAATATATCTATAAAAAAATCTGACAATGATGGAGTTTTACCGGTAGGGGACTATATTGCTTGGCAATCTCTTGTTTTACTTTATTGTATGTATACAGTCAGTAAAATAAACAAAATAACCAATGCCTTTTAGCTATCAATCTCACTGTTTAAAGTTGTTTCGATATACATGTATAAAAACTTCACTTTATGCTGCAAAATTTCTATCAAAGTTTTACAAATAAATATACAAATAAAATCTTCACATGTGCGTCTCGAAAACAACAACCATCCAGTGACTTTGTGCAGTAACATGAATAACACGCTCTTGCATTAAACCCTGTTTTCCCAGATCGCGGCTCGATGCGTTATTGTAAAAAAGTGACTTTACGTTTTTTGTCGTATTCAGCAACTGACAACACACAGAAGATTGCCAATACAAACTTATCCGCAAATTTACGCGTCCTCACGCGTAAGCGTGGCTGAAACGCTGCATCCTGACCCTTCTTGAGCTTGGCCAAGAGTTACTATTTCGTGATTGCGTTTGCATATGACCATTTTGGGACAAAAGATCTCCGTCATTTCCATTAGTGTGGCGTACATAGGCGATAATAATCTTAATTTTCCATTGATGGCATTTGTACATGCCATCAAACAATAAAATGTCATAATATATTTATGATAACTTTTTTCAGTTTTGACCATAGAAACAAGCTTTAAAATGACAAGAATTGTGTTTTACTCAGATTTTTGTTGCCCTCGTGATGTGCTGTTTGGTTCATGTGCATCTAACCATCCATTCTGATAGCACTTGTAACCGCGCGTTTCCATGATTGATGTCCTTATAGCGCGGACAATTTTTCCGGTTTGAAATTGATTTCGTTACATATTATTTTTAATCTGAGAGACAACGAGGGTGTTTCGATCGATCCATGTGAGCGGGAGGCATTACCGTGTGAGATCATTGCATATTTAACAGCGAACAAACACATTTTAAAAACCTTAAAATACATTTCTTGTTTATTAATAAAAACGGTTGAATATTAACATTGTTAGCATTATAAACTATGAGAATTTCTGTATTGTGTTCCATTTTAAATCTGACGAAACGTAATATTTACCACAAACACGACATGAAATGCTATCATAATTAATATGTTTGAGCCGCGCTCTGTGAAAAGGGGTTAAAAGCATGTGCGTTAAATGTCCGCTTTATGTTATGTTTCGTTTAAAGAAAGTCTTCTCTTATCAAAATTTAAGTTCAGGCGGAAAATATCGTCCCTGATTAGCCTGTGCTCATTTAAATCATTCACGAGAAAATACCCAACCGTACTTTTTTAATTAAACGACGAGTGAAACTTGATGAAACAAACATAACTGGCATTGGTTTCGGTAGATTATCGTTTTACAATCATACAATTATTATGTTTTGTATAACTAAAAAATATTAGTTGCTGTAACCCCCCGTTCACACAGAGCTGCGACTTTACGACGATCATCCCGATCAAGCCACGATATGAAAAAGGTTTGGATCGGGGTGGATCGAGGCCGGTCGGAGTCTAAATCGAGCAATTGGACAAATTATGGTCTTCATATCGACCGTACTACGATGCCCCTATATATATATACCGAAAATTGTTGGCCACGATCCCGCTACGTTTGTTTTGAGCATGTTCCAAACAAGCGTGGCGAGAGCGTAGAGCTCTCCGATCATGAAGACTCTACCGCGATCATACTGCGCTTATGAAGACTCCACTACGTTTCTCCTGCTAATTGTCACGATCGGCCACGTTTTCGGCCACGCTTTGATCGTAGTAGAAGCGGCGTCTGTGTGTGAACGGTTTAGTCAACTACAAACGACGAAAATAAAGAAAAGTTCTAAAATAACGTATTTTTAACAATAATAAGTTTATATTGGTTAAAATATCACGACTGGTATATAACTTACTTGAAAAAAGTTCATATTTCAGTATACATGTATTCGGTAATAAAATTTCGCGATGTGAAATCGAAAGTATATCGCGAAAATAGGTTACATAACGATATACACACACACACATAACGCAAGTAGATTGATTATTTTATAGACAAAATATATACAATTCACATGCATAATTTGCAGTCCTGGGGTAACCACGTGACGATGATGATCAATCTACTTGCGTTATTTTTAAGTTAATTGGTAGTTACCTGGTACCGGTATCCGGTACAATTGTATTACCGAATGTACTAAAAATATTAAAACTTAACAACTTTTTCAAGTAATATAATATGCCAGTCGTGTTATGTTAATTAATATAAACTGATAATTGTAAAAAAATACGGTATTTTTAAACTTTTCTTTTTTCGTCGGTTGTGGTTGATGGTCCCTTTAAATTTCTCGTTGATCAATGGTGTTGTGAACGAACTTCAGCAAAACAGTTTAAAATTCAATTTAATTAAATTACAGGTCAGTTCACGGGAGATGCTGACCACGCCTCTTCCCGGACGCGTCAGAGGCAGCTAGACAGGTAGGTACAACATGGACTTGGACTTACTTTTTAATATGATGATATGACGGCGTTTTTTCTAAATGTTCGATTATTTTCCCTTATGTTGATAAATATATAAATATAAAAATAAATAAATAAATATAAATAAATTAATATAAATAAATAAATAAATAAATAAATAAATAAATAAATAAATAAATAAATAAATAAATAAATAAATAAATAAATAAATAAATAAATTAATTAATTAATTAATTAATTAATTAATTAATTAATTAATTAATATATACATATATTCGTAGGTCAGTTTTTTTCACTTAGTCCGGTTGTTAAAACGCGTGTTCAAAGTGCCCCTAGAAAAGCTCAATAGGAGAGATTTCTGGTAAAATAGCGATATCAAATTAACCGACCGAAAGTAAAGTCATTAAGTATGGATGAAAATCCTTTTGTCCGAAAATTGAGACTCACGAAATATAATTATTTTGGTGTCCGAATCGTTAGAGTATTAACGTTTTTACCGGTACATGATTAAACAAAAAATAAATTTGTTTCCTCGTATAAACCGTGCATTCATTGTTCAGTAAACTTTTAACGTTATACGTTATTTATTTAGTTACCTCACTGTGGAAACTATTTCACGGATATACATCGAAAGAAAATAAAAAGTCTATATTTGGAGATATATGAGACTATTAATAATATAAGTATATGTTGAGCAATTATTAAAATACAATCGGGGGATATTAGTGACTTTATATTTGGATATTTGCAATAAATATATATATATATAGGCTAATAAGGGACGACAATCTCCGCTTAAACTATATTTTCGGTAAAAAGGGACTTCCTTTAAACGTAAAATTCCATAGAAGCGGAAAGTGTCGTTTCGGATTAGCCTGTGCGGACTGCAACGGCTAATCTGGGATGACACTTTACGCACATGCATTATGCCCAGTTTTCTCAGAACGCGACTCATACATTCAGTATGGACGTGGTCAATTTTCATTTAGTTGACGGCAAGCTTGACTTTGTATGTTTTAAACGTTAACCTGAAACACAATTTAGCGCATATTTTGCGTAGCATACATGTTAACCCATTTATACTTAGTGGACTTTGCCATCCTTCTAAATTGGATCAATTTATTTCCAAATTAGGGATGTCGAGTATATTTATTTCTATATTTAGAATATTTCTTACAGAATTTCCTTAAAGCAAACAGCGCAGACCCTGATGAGACGCCGCATCATGCGGCGTCTCATCTGGGTCTACGCTGTTTGCCAATGCCATTTTTCTAGACGCTAAGCATAAATGCGTTAATGAAACGTTAAAGCATGTATAATTTTACTATTCGGAATTGTTATATCCGATTCAGGGATCGATATGGACCGAACGGACACAGATGCTGCCCGGACTGTATGGTCGGACCGGAATGTTCTCACAATGGTGAGCAAATATTGTTTGGTTTGTTGTATGTTAACTATGTTTTATCATTTAATTGAATATCGATCATACCAATAATTAAATGATACAGCAATGTATGAAAATTCTTAGTTCTACCGAAATTATGTGATACAATTAACCGGAAGAAACGATATTGTTTTGTTGTTTATGTATACATAAGACGCCTAACTAATTAATTAATTAATTAATTATAATAATAATAACAATAATAATAATAATAATAATAATAATAATAATAATGCTGCTGCTGCTGTTGATGATGATGATGATGGTATTATAATAATATAATTAAAAATATATATACTCCTACTCCTACTACTACTACTACTACTACTACTACTACTACTACTACTACTACTACTACTACTACTACTACTACAACTACTACTACTACTACTACTACTACTACTACTACTACTACTACTAATAATAATAATAATAATAATAATACTAATAATAATAATAATTATTATTATTATTATTATTATTATTATTATTATTATTATTATTATTATTATTATTATTATGACTATTATTATTATTATCTATATGCAATTTAGTGAAAATGCGAGATCCGAAGTTCCACACGCCTATGAAGATCGTCACAGTCACAGGGGCGCACCACAATGGCCGAACTCACCTAGCGTACAACAGCACCACCTACCCCGGTGTACCCGCGTGCCCCTGTTCAGCCTTCGAGTACCGCATTTCGGGTATAGAGGGCTCCAATGGGGAAGCAACAGGCGATCTCGAGAGCCTATTCAGGATAGATTCGTAAGTATCTACATAAACCGATAATTAAGTCATACAGAAAACGAGTTCAGAGTTGAATACACTTAAGCATCGCTCTGTGACAACGGGGCTTGATGCATGTTTGTAAAGTGTTGTCCTAGATAAGCCTATGCAGTCCGCGCAGGTTTATCCGAGACGACACTTACCGCTTTTGGAAACTATCATAAAGTTCCGGTAGCAATTGTTATCCTTGTTATCCCCACGCTTTTTGAAAAAAAGGTGGGGATATTGTGGTTATCTCCGCCGTCCGTCCGTCCGTCCGTCCGTCTGTCTGTCTGTCCGTCCTGGCCACTATCTCCTCCTACACTAAAAGCACTAGAACCTTGAAACTTACACACATGGTAGCTATGAGCATATGTGCGACCCTGCACTATTTGGAATTTTGATCTGACTCCTGGGTCAAAAGTTATAGCGGTTGGGGTGGGGCCGCGTCAGAAATTATCACTCATTTTTTTAGGTTATTTTACATTTACTTCTTTATTTCTACACCGATTCACTTCAAATTGATACTGGACCTCTCTTATGACAATACGGTCAATCTCAACCATGCATGGCCCCATTCCCAACCCTGGGGCGCCCCGCCAACATAGGCCACACCCACCAAAAATTTCCATTTACTATAATTTTTTCATTTCTACACGGATTCACTTCAAATTGATACTGAACTTTTGTTATGACATTAGGGTCAATCTCAACTATGCATGGCCCCAATCCCAACCCTGGGGCGCCCCGCCCACATAGGCCACACCCACCAAAAAATTCCATTTACTATAATTTTTTCATTTCTACACGGATTCACTTCAAATTGATACTGAACTTCTCTTATGACATTAGGGTCAATCTCAACTATGCATGGCCCCATAACCAACCCTGGGGCCCCGCCCACATAGACCACACCCACCCAAAATTGCCTTTACTATAATTTCTTTATTTCTACACCGATTCACTTCAAATTGATATTGAACTTCTCTTATGACAATACAGTCAATCTCAACTATGCATGGCCCCATTACCAACCCTGGGGCGCCCCGCCCACATAGACCACACCCACCCAAAATTGCCTTTTACTATAATTTCTTCATTTCTACACCGATTCACTTCAAATTGATACTGAACCTCCCTTATGACAATACGGTCAATCTCAACTATGAATGGCCCCATTACCAACCCTGGGGCCCCGCCCACATAGACCACACCCGCCCAAAATTGCCTTTTACTATAATTTCTTCATTTCTACACCGATTCACTTCAAATTGATACTGAACTTCTCTTATGACAATACGGTCAATCTCAACTATGCATGGCACAATTACCAACCCTGGGGCGCCTGCCCACATATGTCACACCCACCCAAAATTGCCTTTTACTATAACTTCTTCATTTCTACACCAATTCACTTCTAATTGATGATGAACTTCTCTTATGACAATACGGTCAATCTCAGCTATGCATGGCCCCATTACCAACTCTGGGGCACACCTAGGTCAAACATTCGGCGTGGGGATACGCGTCGGCCTCTGCCGCGCCATTTCTAGTTAATCATGTGCCCGTGGCACAGGTTAGTCTAGGCCGATACTCTACGCAACATCAGCTTTCATAGAACAAGCCACAAGGCTCATTCAAAGCCAAACATAAAAAGGAGTTTGGTGTTGAATGCAAATTAGTTCATTTTCGTCGCAGAGTTACTGACGAAACTTCTCATTATCTCAATCGACTACTATATTAAATGTAGATCTTTTACCTTTGAAAATTACTAAATTGCAAAGAACAGGGCAATTACTCACTTATGAAAATAAATTATTCATATTAAGAGGTATGCCGGTATGAGGTAGATTAAATACAATTTATGGATTTTCGGTAAACATTTAAACTTAAAAGGTTTTAGGCCCAACTAATTGGTTGATTTTCGTCATTTTGTTGACATAACCTTAGTGCTGTTAGTAATAAGTAACAGAATGTCTTTTCGCGCTCAAAGCATACAATCTTTTGTCTATATTATTGATTTTTACATTTTTAAGTCAAATACTGGTGTTTTTCGATTTCTTGCGATTATCATCTGAAGCTGGAACATTAACTACCAATAGAACCTCACACATTTTTATTTCTAACGGAGTGTAAACTTACAAAAATGTTTTAATTCATAACTTCTCGAGATTATTAAATTCTACATCTTCATTTCAATATAATGTTAGAAACGTTATCAACTGAACATAGTTATTAACAATTTGAATGATGCATGTTATGATCCGATTGCTATATTCATTCATGGAAAGAAATAATAATTTTACTTAGTAATTTCAAAACTGTTATTCACAGGTTGGAAAGTAGGTTATTATCTAACGATATTATGTGCGCTTATATTCCCTTTATCATTTTGTTAAATAAAAAAATCAGTATTTCTCGTTGTAACTGACATCAATACTCCTTAATTAATTCTAACCGGTAAGCAAACTGCAAAAGACAGTAACTTTTTACACACGGCACTTAACCTAAAGCGGGTTATACAAGAAATAATAATGTGGCACTGGCTATTACCCGAAACAGCATCATATTATTCAAGAACATAATTATTGTACAATGCAAGAGATGCCGAGTCTTCCCGACTAAAAGGTCAATCTAGGCTTAAGTATTAATGCTCATGGTATATGTCAAAATTTGATAACGTAAAAGACTTTATCAGAACAAACGAAAGCATGTGAACATACCTATCTTATAGTCACGAAATGTTATACAAATGTATTAAAATTGCAGTATTCGGCATTTAAAAAAAAACTCGTTTTTCTACATCGTCGCTCATAATATCTTCTCAAGTATTATGATGCCTCTTTCAACGGAAGCCTATCTCAAAAGTTTTAATGGCATTAGTTCTATGAAGCAACATATGCATTTTACCCTCGTTTCCGCAAGTTGCATACAAAATGTTGGACTGTGTAGGCTACACCAACTGCGAATCGACGTTTTATTTTTTAAGTACAAACATCAAATTTACTTAATGAATGTCTGAATTGTTTCATGGAATATAGCGTTTGGTTATACAGTAAGCTTTACTTACAGAATATTAAAACTTAAAAAGTGCACTTACGTCAAAAGATTAAACATTTTCTTTTATATCCACTGCCTGCATGCTGGGAGTGGCGATACTTCGATAACAGATGGCACTTTAATAACATAGAACAACAAATGCCACGCGCGAATGGCGAGTTCTTTCGATTTCTGCATTTATGTTCTGTTCATTTGGTTTTCATACAAGGAACATTGTTCGGCCAATTATCGGTAAAGCACTTCGTATTGCGGAAAACGAAACTCCGTGAAGAACGGTGGATTATATATAAAAAAGCGGTACAATTCCATCGATTAACAACATGAATTGGATGATCAGTACACATTTTAGCAAAATAAAAATATTTCGAAATAAACGTGCTTATTATTCAAAATAAAAGATCAATATGTTCATTAACGTTACATCATGTTACATTTTTGTCTAATAACGTATTTGAGGAAATTCAAATGTTTTAAAAGCCGATGGCAAATTTCCATGGACACTTCTTTTACCGATCATCTCCATGACAGTGGCACTTCTTTTCCCGATTACTCGACAATTTTTACCAGACATAACACACCCTTTCTAGTGATTCCGGGATGCAGAATTTTCTGTAGAATACTGTTATAGTAAGCAGGCAATTCAAAAGTAATCCAGTTTCGCTCTAAAGAATTAGTTCTCTATATTGTTTAAAGTCAGACACTTGTGGCCTTTGACACAATGCTCCACAATTTCGGAACATTCCTCTTTCGGTATGTAGGTGCTGTACAATAGAAGCACAAATGCTTAGGCAGAATATTCTTATTTATGGGTCTAGATCCTGTGAAAAGACAAAACAAGAAATCATTTAAAAAAGAAGTAATCAGTTTCCATAATATGACATGTAAACATTTCATGTGCGCATTCATTTTCCCCAGAATCGGTTTATTTTTATTGAATTCAAATGATTTACCCATGTTTCGTTTTATTCAACGAATCAAGTGATTAATGTTCAGGTAAATCGCACTTTGAGCAAACGTTATCGTTGCGTAAAGGAAGGTGATCCTATTAGCAAAGATCTAATTAAAGGGAGTTTTGGTATTCGCTTACTATTTTTAATGTTGTGGCTACGCATTAGAATCGTCTTGATGATGTGATTCTAATGAACAACGACAAAGGATTTTATGAAGAACAAATCTGCATTTGCCCCTTAAAGACCCCATTGTCTCCCATTATCTAGAGCCCTTCTGTAATCAAAATTAAACACTATCGGGTTGATCCACATGATCCGTTGCATTTTCATCTCTCTAAATCACAAGTTACCACTAAAAAATAAATTCCATATGTAGAGTATCATTTTTATCGTCACTTAAAATATATTCTGTCAGATATAGGCGTTAAGATATTATGTACCTAATGAAATTATAGCATGAATATTATACATTTATAATATTGCTATTTTCGTAAACGATCAACGCCCTTGGTTATATTTCACATGTATTTGTAATTAAGTTATGCATAGATTTCCGATATGTCGCGTTTGACTATGCACATTGATTTCTTACTTCAAAATGTTTGGTAAGACTAGCCATTATATAAATGAACGCAGTTCAGGTAGAAAATAAAACTCGGATATCAGATTGCCCGATTTGTTGAAAGTCTCCGTTATCCGAAGTGTCCTTTATCGGGAATCAAAGTGTCTCCACAATTATGAATATCACGTATTAAAACATGCTCTAACTTTGTTTATGTTCGAGTGTACACTTTCAAAATTTGTATTTGAAGCGCAGTGATTACTCTTCATGTTGGAACAGCAGACACTTTATTGCAATATGTCTAAGTATTTTTATTTTGTCTAAATGTGTTATGATTATTAAGTTCATGCTGTTTTCCGATGGAATTATCTATTTTTTGCCCAAAAGTATACTATTCTTCTTTGAAATATTTCTTCACAATACAAAAGGAAAGACAATTTATCGACTCCGCCATCTACCGTGCCCCAAAAACTAATATTAAGGATATTCGTTTAAAAAAAACGTGAAACATTTCTTTCACGCGTGAATTTTTTTCTCTGTTATCGAAATGCCATCCGTTATCGTAGTATCGCCAAACCCAGAGTGCTGCCGTCTATTGTAATTGCCGCACTAATGTTCCCGGCATTTTCCGTTTGGTAAAGCGCCGTCGAAAAGCGCACGGATGTGTAAACATATGTTTGCAAACTCATTTAATAATTATTATTATTGTTCTAAAGCATATTTATTCAATATTTCATGTAACAATAAACGTGGAAAATAAGCGTTGGATAAAAATTGAATGAATCGAAGCCGACTTCAGTGTAACAATAGTTCTTATTGGCTGGCTGGGTTCGTTGGCGTCCATGTTGGTTTGTTTCATACGAGTACATTTCGCAAAGAATGCTAGTATGGCGTTACCAGAGTTGCAATTTTCTGGGTGAAAATATTCATTCAATCCCAGACAAGTGTATGCGTTCTCATAATGTTCTTAAAATAAAAATTAATTGTTTGGTATATTCAAATTAAATTATTGGCTTTTATTTAGCATCTTGAGATACTGTACATTATTTGTAAATGCCGTTTTGATTGGTTTAGACAAAACAATAAGAAAGCACGCAGGTCAATATTAAAATACAAGTTTGCATGCGTGTATTATTTTTCCATTTATCCCACTTTTACAGCGAATTCGGTTGATTAAAGCCCAGTTTATTAAATTTCTGCTATAATCAAAGGCACGTGCTACGTTGTTAGGATACGTTGTAAACAAATGTAGTTCCTCGTATATAACAACTAAATGTTATATTGATGTTATTAAACTTTTAGATTTGCAATTCAATATGAATAAAATTGTAATTAATAACACACGACTCTTTGTCACAGAACGATATTCTGATTAAAAAAAAATTTTGATCAGCGGTTATTTTTGGAACGCAGAGTAATACACGGACCTTGGTTACACAGAATAAACAGTGAGATAAATAGAATAAAATATAAGTGTCGATTATAGATCAGGTTTATCATGCTCGGCACGAAAACGAAAATGCACTCGCCAAGGCTCGTGCTTTTTGTTTTCTAAGCCTCGCATGATAAACCTGATCTATAATCAACACTAACCTATTATTCTCTATATATCACACTTCAACGAGTTATGGGCAGCACCGAAAACCAGCTTTTGCATGCCGTTTACCTCGCAATAAAATCATAAAAATATATGGATTAATAGTGTTGGGAAAAATAGCGCAAAACATGAGATTTTCGTCAATTTTCCATGTTTCCAATAAAGAGGATATTCAATTGACTCTAATATTGCAACACGTCGCTAAATTCTAGTTTAGTAATATCACTGTATATCTGCCAGTAGCAAATATTAGCTTTTGTACTGCCAGCTGAGCCTCGGCCTAATCCTTATTGCTTCCCCATCGCAATTGTCTCGTCGGTATGTTTCGCTCCCGTTGATCACGTGGGTGTAGGGGTCTGTTTGTCTGTAACTAGAGAAGATTGTGTGAGGGCTGGTTTCGACACCCCTGTCATTGGCTTGGGGGTTCCTATAAAAATCACACGCAATATTGCACCTTTTTTCGGCGTATCTGTTTAACGTCACTTTTGACCTTAGATGACCTTCATCATGATAGATCCGAAATTAATAACCCCGAATTGTTCATTGGCTAATAATACAAAAATCACCGTAAACATTGGTAGACTGTTTCCCAGACTAAACATTTGATGCATATCATTTGTACTGAAAATGAAATATGAATATATTCTAAATTACATGTAAATTACAATAAATTAAAATCTGTCATGATACAAAACATCCTCTAAACATTACATCGAAACGTTTCTCCTTAGTTTACGAAGCAGTATAGCATTAATCACATGTCTGTACAATTAAAAGTTTACATACCGTAGCGGCAACACTAAACACTACAAAAAACAGGCTAGACTGCACTTTACCGGTACGCAGTTGTTTACCACTATCGACAAAGCGGGGGTTTGGGGCGGTAGCCCGCGATACTAAGGAAATATATAGGTGTTTGAACTATATCTGTTTTGATTTATTATAATCCATATTTGCGTATATTAGTGTTAATATGTTTCTTTGTACTTTGTTTCGTTCATTTTTAGCATAGGTGCTTGCACCTATGCTTAAGGTATATACCACATTTTGAAAATCCACATCGGTCGGTTAACCTTTCTGAAGCCTTACCTGATCAAAAATCAGACGAAATATCTATTTAATTTAGCATATGGTAATTCTTACAATTTTTTGGGGGGGAAACGTTTTTCTAACGTTTTCTTCCAAGAATATTACTGACACCGTTTTTAGTGAATTTTTCTAAGACCGTTTTATGTCAAAAAATCTTCTTATAACCTAGAACAAATTTCGTTCGTAAAACAATTCTGTTCTTGTTGATAGTGACCTCACACCTAATTTAGATCTATATGGGATCCCAATTTCTATTTCCTTCGTTTACTGTTCTGTGAGAGGTCAAATGTTTACATAACTGAATTAATAAGGCCCTGGTTAAAGTATATGGAACATTTCATCGGTTAATTATAAATAGAAATTAAAACATATTCTCAGCAGGAAGTGGGGCATAAAGCACTTTTATTCTTTGAAAATGTGTAAAAAATGGCGGAGTACGATGAATGTTTTCTGATTTATGACATGGATTCTGACGTGCCTTTCTATGGATTTGATGAAGTAGAGTTTAAAAGTAAGAGATGTGTTAATTGAAGTTAAAATGTTTTACTTTGAGCCAGAAATTTACGTTACGAGTAGAGTTAACGGTTTAAATGTGGCATCGGATTTAATGGATTCGCGTGAATTCTGGACGAGTGCTGTGTCTGTAAAATATTAAATGGAAAGCTGTAAATGTATCAAGTCGGAAAAGAAAACGGATGGTTGCATAATGGTATGCGTGAAATAATGTAATTCTACGTATTTATTTTCATAGTTATGTCATTTTGTAACCATTCACATTCGTCACTATTTGGAATTCCCGTTTCTAAAAATAGAGCATTTTGTTAACAAGGGGGGCGACTCGTGATGTCAGCAATCGTTAAGGCTACAATATGCTAAATAATCGAGTCATGAAGGGCTGTACTTTCTAAACAAATCATCATATTTTCCTCGAAGGCATGTTGTACACTTTGTTCTGGTTTTATCGTTTGGAGATATTGATAGGGGAAGCATAGGTGTTCACTACTTAATCCCTGAAATAGGATAAAGTTGGAGATTAAAGTAAAAAATGGCACTGCAAAAGGTTACAATCCACTAGAAAACGGCCGAAAAAGGCGCAAAAACAGTCGATTTTGATTTGAGTCGAATTTGTTTTTGGTTTGAACATGACAAATCTTTTTTATTGCTTAAATCGATTCAGCTAAGAATGCCCGTCAAGAAAAGGTATGGTTATGGGGGTCTCTTTGTGCAAAATGTTGTATTTATTTTCGCTCAAAGTTGTCGCTTTTACATCGAAACATATAAGGAAACTATTTAGTATATTTTGACCTAAACATTTACTTCAGCAGCATCTTCCCTGTATCTTGCAACTATGCTTTCAGCGCCATCGGCGCTCTCGTTTATATATAGTTCTGTTTTTCTGCAAAAAAATCATATCACTATGAGTCTTGCAATATTGAGTCTTTTATGTTTACATTCTACTAACATCTGTACACATTATAACACATTATCTTTAATTTCATTCCGACATTATGTTCATAGTTTTTCAGTGGCGAATATGTTTACTTTTCCTATTGAAACTAATGTATTACTCGTTCGATTATGAAAACTTAGTCATTACAATACTTATTGACAATACAACATACAATTTCACCTCTTCTTGTTCTTCATATTTATTTGTTAATGCATTAAAATATATTATCTTATTATCACTCACTACCATAATTGAAATACATAGTCGCTTCATTCCATGTCCTTTCACTGGTCGCAAACATTACACCATCAACGCCGTATATCTTTTTAAAGATATTTAATGTTTTCAATAACGATGTTATTCAACATTAAATTTAAAACGATTACTAACGTGTTTTAAAACCTGGTTATATAATTGGTGCAAATCGTCCAAAATGTATTCAGATTTATATAGCGTGAATATACATATTTTTCATTTCGAATGATGCGTATGATAAATTATTTAGCATAACTTGATCTAAATACACGTGTCCAGTAAAAGAGCAACAACACAATTCTAAATCAAACAGTTCTATGTGTTAATGGGCTCTATATTATATTAGATTTTGGGTGTCGTTCATTTTGAAGCTGAATACTTCCATGTCAGTTATGTAGATTCTTATTGTTTCGTTGCCATACAATTTGGTGGTAAAATTAATCTGCCATTTAAAGTCTTAAAGTCATTTAATACTTGCTTCTCAGTTAAAGTTGTTTCCAAAAATTGACAATAAACTCAAGCTCGACTAGATTAAAAAAAACGTTCGCTATTTGTGTCACTGTTATAAGCATTTAATTATAGTCTTTCATCTCTGGATGCAAAGATGTCTTTAAACTAGTATTTATCATAGCTATAGAACTGTCTTTAACGAATCGCCATGCATTGCTTCCTTCTGATCCTGGTCTCAAACGTATTTAAATGTGTCATATCCATGGCATTGCTTGACACCATTGTAACGTCATATCCATGGCATTGCTTGACATCATTGTAACTGATAATCGTTATTATATCAACTTGGATTATTCAATGGAAGCTCATTGACTAAGATTCCAATGTTTCTTATTGTTCACAGCGCGAAAAGCTAGTTATAGGATTCGAAAATACCACAGAGTAAATGTTTTAATACGTTCATGGATAAATATAGAACAAATTGATCCAAAGTTCAACAGTTTGAATTAACAATCAATATTCGCCATGCCAACTGAGTATTCATGCGAATGACGCTTGGTTGTAATTCAGACAAAATCTAAGTAAAACTATTGAATTCTGAAAACTGGATTGTTTAGAAGAGAAATATGTACATTGTTTAACGGTTAAGTATACAATATACAATACAGTACTCGACATGTTCCAAAAACAGCATATCATGTTTTGATTTTTAAGAATACTTATTGTGAATTATAGGCCCGAAGATTTAACCGTAGTTTTTTGTTATAAGGGCAACTGGTCATGTGTTTTTGAATGACCACGTGACAATGAGACCCAATCAGATGTACGTGCTGACGATCCTGGTTCGTAACGTGCTCACGAACGCCAGTGACGAGACGAGACTGTCCGTGAACTCGCTGTCGCCTGTCCATCAGTTCACGCCATTGCGCAGTCACATCGGATATGACGTCGGTTCCAATATCGAAGACATTGTTCTCTTGGAGCCACAACCACTGAGTCGACACAAGAGAGCAGTAAGCTGTACTTTTTAAAGATTCAAAGATAATCATCCAGCTTGTAGCATGTGTTATTGAAAAAAATGTAAAAATAACAAGGCTATTGTCAAACAATATTGTCCCCTACCGGCTCCACCATTGTCAGAAATTCCACCATTTTCAGAATATTTTTTGGTTGCCATAGCAACAACAATTTTTGACATAGGAACGAAATGAAATGACGTGCATCATGTCCATATTGCCATCTATCCATGTTGCAAGTTTCATGAAAAAATATTAAGAACTTTTAAAGTTATCGCAGGATCCAGAAAACCACCATTTTCAGCAGTATTTCTAGTCTATTTGTTGCCATAGCAAACAGAATTTTTGACGTAGGAACAAAATGAAATTAAAAAATATTAAGAACTTGAAAGTTATCGCAGGATCCAGAAAAGTGTGACGGACGGACGGACTGACGGACGGACTGACAGACGGAGCGCAAGCCATAAGTCCCCTCCGGTGAAACCGGTTGGGACAATAATTATTTTATTTCAATTAGTGTTATATTATCATACATGCGAAATGATCCAAAATAAAAAGAAAATAAAACGTGAAATATTACAAATTAAAATGTTCACTAGCAATCAGGTTAATTTAGTGTTTTTGTTGAATATAAAACACACACACACAACAATGCGATATAAACGTCTTCACATCTTCATCTAGTTTAGTTTAAACATATTTTATTGTATATACACATTCATTTACAAACAATTAAGTATAATAGACAGTTTGAGGTACATGTATACAAATGGATTGGGCCTAGAGTTATACCAACATTATCGATGGGCCCTCTCCATTATGACAGTTTTTTGTAAAGGTTAACAAGATGGGTATGCCAAGATACAGGTAATTTGGTAGTCCGATGGTGTATGTGCATACTTAATAAAGCAAAGTTCTGAAAGGTAAAAGTAAAATAAATCAGCCTGTTAAAATAACAAAATTGTTTATACAGAGTAAGTTGCTAATAGAAAGTTTGTGTATACTTAATATTGGACGAATGAGACAAAAAGAAAAAAACTAATAATTAAAAAAAAACATCATAATTATGAACAAAGATACACATGCTTGCAAAAAAAGCTAAATCTAAATCTAGACGCCGCCTGCCGAGACGCAGTTTACGCTTAGCTACGAGCCGACAGCGATAACTGAACTCCGGGTTGGTACTCGCATCAAGTTCAAACTCGACATCGTTTTCCCGGCCACCTCGGTGGACATGCGCGTCGAGCTGTTTACACCAGACGATATACACACAATCATGATTCTGTGTGACGTCAGCGTAACGTTTGGGTCTAACCTAAGTAAGTATATTTTGATAAAGCCAAACAAATATGTCCGTTTGCTTAAAACAAGGTACGTATAGGTTGGAATGTAGGTAGGTAGGTAGTTTGGGATTTTACTACATGTGTATTTATATCATTATTATTATTATTATTATTATTATTATTATTATTATTATTATTATTATTATTATTGTTATTATTATTGTTATTATAATTCTTCTTCTTCTTCTTCTTCTTCTTCTTCTTCTTCTCCTTCTTTTTCTTCTTCTTCTTCTTCTTTTTCTTCTTCTTCTTCTTATTATTATTATTATTATTATAATTATTATTATTATTCGTATTATTACTTAAGATAATTTTATTTATTTTCATTGTTATTTATATTGTAATCGAACTCACAAAACACGTATTGTCACACTGGAATGCTTTAACTTGGTGGACTTAAAGTCTAACATTAAAACTGCTTGTTAATTCGAAACAAACATGTAATAATTCCAGAGAAATTATTTAAAAAATACCAACAATATGGAGTTCAAGACCGCAAACCGCATTTTATAGCCGAGTTTCTGTCGAGAACGTCATCAAAAGAATTCTATAAAGAAGAATAACCCACTGTATTTTCTTATTTTAGTTAGCACCTACAACAATTCTCCAGTTTTTGAATCTAAGACCAACCAACCTCATCAGGTAAATCAATAGTATGGTTATTTAGCTTCTTTAAATTAATCCCTATAATATAATCTTAAGTGCCTTGAATACATAATTACGCATTCCTTGATTGGTTGTTATCGTGCTAATATATGATTTTATAATCTTAAACGCCCATTTAACTTGACCACGAATTTCGCAAATTTAATTATTTTCGAATGAATTAAATCATTGACATTTAATCCTCTGTTCAATACAATATCTGGCCTCTTTGCAAAGGATTTTAAGTACAGAGTTATACTGACATATGTGCCCACATTGTTGAGACAAAAAAGCTATTGTTGACTTCCTTTTCCTGCGTAAGGTCCCGAAACTTACGTTATTATACTCCGTTAACAGAACGACTGGGCGATTCTCGACTTTGGGCCGGTGAACTACGTTACCTCAACTCCCACAACCCTGGCCGAGCACACGGCAACGGTCCTGTACGAGGCGGTGATGACCGACAGTTTGCAGGCGACAAACAGCACGTATTGGGTGAGCGCTGGGGCGGAGTACAGCAGCGAGACGTACATCTGGATCGGACAGGCGTCTTTCACCGCCATGATGGACGGGAACATGGTACGGAGATAACCCTGTTTTTATTAAGGGTTCACAAGTAATTAACTGTTTTCTGTAAGGTTTCAACAACTGTTAACTGTTTTATACGGTTCTGTGCATGGTTTAATAGATACATATAAACGGTGAACTACTTTTTAAGGGTTCGAGAAATGTTGATTGTCTCATATGATTTTATTTACGGTTAACTGTTTTATACGATATTAACTTATGTAAAACTTGTTTCGTTCGGTTTAACCTTAGGTATAATATGGTATCAACGGTAAACGGTTTTACCGTGTATTGTGTCAAACTGTTGATTTATACCCTTGTCATCCTCAGGCAATTTGAATTCAGTAGTTTCAACGGAAGCATGTTTCATATCATTATTATTATATATTTATTATAGTCTCATCAATGTACACAGTATATAATCACATACATGACACATTTTTAAATACAGTACATTGCCAATCTAAAAAGATAACATGCGAGCACAAACGAAATATCGTACTGAATTCATACATTAATATATCACTGTGCTTTAACTCATTTAGTAAACTTGTTACGTGTCATGATTTCTACAGACAGTCGGATCTGACCCCATCTTCAACGTGACCTTGCCAACCAGCCTCGCATTGGGACAGACGGTGCTAGGCACGCTGGACATGTACATCCCCTATCCCGCCAAGGACTACGTACTTAAGGTATGCCCATGCACGGTTGTAAGGTAAAACAAAATATGCGCCTTTAAGATACGCAAATGTTTATTGGTTTAAAACATGTTAGTCTCACCGGCATGTCCCTACATGGTGGGTAGGTTCAATTGATAGATTAAATACACATGAGATTCATTGAGGTCCGCCCATGTACGGTTGCAAGAATTAATTATTGTACTTCCTGAAGGTACGCCGATGTACAGAAACTATGCTTCGTTCGATGAATAAGTTACATACACATAATTATGCAAGTCCTGAAGGTCAAACTTGAACGGTATGTTACACAATCATGTTTGAAACACAGGTGGTTAGCGGGTTAATATATAACTATATTTGATAGTGATTTTTTTTCATAAAATTTAATTTTTCGTTATAATATGATTATTTATCATTCAAAATGATGTTTTCAATAATTAATATCATAGCCACACGCTAACCACTTGTTGTTTGAAACGCAACTACACACAACACGGCGATTTACCAAAACGGATACTACCGAAAACTTGTGTGCGTTTCCAGGTAATACGGGAAACGGCACCGACCATATCAGAAAATCCTGACTCTTTTGAGCAAAGTGTGTTCTTTTAATTTCACAATTCTCTATTTAAGTTTATATTTTTCACCAAATCAATATTTATCAGAACAACTTAGGCATTCATTCAGTAAATTTGATACTCGTGGTCAGCAACAAAAACGTCAATTCGCCGTTGGAACCTACACTGTCAAACAGTTTATGCACAACATATTGGTACATAATTGAGTCGCGTTCTGAGAAAACTCCGGGCATAATGCATGTGCGTAAAGTGTCGTCCCAGATTAGCCTGTGCTGTCCGCAGAGGCTAATAAGGGACGACACTTTCCGCATAAATTGGATTTTTTCTAAGAAGAAACTTCATTTAAACGAAAAATATCATAAAAGCTTAAAGTGTCGTCCCCGATTCGTCTGTGCGGACTGTACAGGCTAATCTGGGACGACACTTTACGCACATGCATTATGCCCAGTTTTCTCAGAACACGGCTCATATAACCAATGAAATTGATAGTTTCCTTTTTTAAAAAGACAGCATAATTCGTTTGAAGTATTTGCCATGATGAGTAACGGTTTCGTGTGTAGAAAAACAAGTGTTGTATATTTCGACGTCTGGCACCGTTTAATGCAAAAATAGGCACCACACAACGTTATGCCGGGACGAGTGGTTGGCAGAATCTTTGATTCGTCAAATTTGTGGTGGTAACATATTTGCAAGTAGCCCCGTGTGACTTCATGCGGTTTTCTGATGTCGAACCATTAAGATTTTCGTATCTGCTTTCCGCGCTTCGATGATGAATCAAATTCAGGATTTCTGAAAATGAAGAAATATACACCAAAACAAAGTGCATCAATGCAGACATCTCATAAGAATCAAAGAAACATGTAAATAAATCTAGCGGTGAATTGAAATTCTTAATATTAAACAGATGATTCTAGTAAAAATGATATTGCAGGGGTGCTTGACTAGCTATTAGACTGCAACCGTATAAGTTTCATTTTGTTTCTCTTGGTAGACGTTACTTCTTTTTGGATGGAGAAATTAACAAAATAGTTCGAATGTACATAGCTACCATGCGAATCGACAGCTCAAATGCACTTGAGCACCAACCTAAAGTGCTGTATTAAACGCCAAAGATTTGCACATTTTGTTGATAAAACGTGTAAAAAGCACGTAATAATCATCAAATTTGTCGATTATTTCGTGTATCATCCAGTTCCGCGTTTCCGGACTTTATCCGGAGCCAGTATTTTATGATTTCCTCTGCTATCCGGTGCCCGTGAAATCAATATGCTACCCTTTTTAAATGCGGATTCGCACGTTTTTTTATTAAGTTTTCTGTTATTTCATACGATTGTATTATCAGTATGAATGATTCTTACAACATTTTAAAGTAGTAGTATAACATGTTTCTCTCCGGTTAAAAAACAACAAAGTTCTTATAATATTTCATGACAATGAGATATGTGTCATTCATTTGTTTTCGTTCGTTCTGATAAAATATTTTATTTTCATGTCGAATTTTGCAGTAAACCATTAGCTGAAATACCATAAGTTCCGTAATGAAAAGTTTATTTTCTGATATGATCCGGTGCCGTTTTGCGTATTAACCGGAAGCGCATACAAGTTTCCGGTATTGTCCGTTTTGGTTAGGCACCTGGACACATGTTCTTCAAAAATAGTGCACATGCATATTTTGCAACAGTGTAACCCATAAGTGGTCGTTTTATTTTTTTAACGAGTTGCACATTTCTTTTGAGAAAAAGGAAGGCAAAATATTATAACTTATATGATTATAACGAAATGAATTAAATGTTATGAATATATTAAAGACATTTCTTAAAGTTATATTAATACGTTAAAACAGGTTCGCAGCTCGCACGTAGCTTTATCTGGCAGTTTACTGCAATAATATTAAACATGCATTAATAAAGTGTGTTAAAGAAAGCTTCAATCCCTTCTTTCGTAATTAAGGTCCACACCCCGGCAGACGAGATCGGGCTTATGTCGATTTGCTGGATCCAAAACACATGGACGGAAACTGATTTTGGAAGCAACTTCCGATGCGTTAACAAATATTCCCAGATCACTTCCGGCCTTACAAAAGATGCGCAGGCGATCGGAAACTCCATCGCAACAGTAAACTTAGGGACGTTACTGAATAAAGGTTTGTGATGCGTAAAAGAAGTATTGAACATTTCTAGAAAATCACTTTTTGATATTAACCCATTTATGCTTAGTGGACTCTCCCATCCTTCTAAATTGGATCAATGTATTTCAAAAATTAGGGATATCTAGTATATTTATTTCTATATTTAGAATATTTCTCACAGAAATTCCTTTAAGCAAACAGCATAGACCCTGATGTGACGCCGCATGATGCGGCGTCTCATCTGGGTCTACGCTGTTTGACAAGGCCTTTTTCTAGACGCTAGGCATAAACGGGTTAAAAAAGTGTTCCTCAACTGAAGTGTCTGCCTGTTTAAATGGCGTCTGAAGTTTTAATTTCTATACATATTTCACTTCATAAAGGCCACATTTTAAGTTAATGAACTGTACCGGAAGTTTATGTGTTTGCATAGTGTTATACAACGGACATTTTCTAACTATCTTTATTATGAAAACGAATGTACGAGGATTCAAAATAATAAAGGCCCAAATTATCGGGAAACATGCTTATGTTAGGAACCAAATACACGCCAATTTAATGGTGAAAGAACAACCGTCCGTTTTAACAAATGCTAGTATACCGCATTCCCATTTCCTGTAGGTTCCCGAGACGCCAATCCGGTTGTGTCAGACAATAGAGTGAGTGCGCAATTCATCGCGCACCTGTACCCGGACGTGACGAAGGTGGGGCAGTTGAGGAGCTTAGGCTTCTCCCTCGAGGCGGGCGACACCACCGTCATCGTCGGCACCGCCAACTTTACCATCACCGCCGCCGGGTCGTCGTCTGTTAGTATTGTGTATTTACTTATTGATCGATTTTGCGGCGTTTAAATGTTGATGACATTATTTGAAAATAGGAATTTGTTTATAAGAACATTGAGCTTACTGATTTCGTGATTCATTGGTCAGCCCATACATTCTGGGCGAGAACATACTAGTTTTAGGGAATTTCACATTATCCAGTCGGCAGTTAGCATAGAAAATCACCTTGGTTTAATAAGCTACATTGCAGCAACCATCCGAAAGGGCAAATTCCTGAACTTTGGAATAAAGAAAGAATTACCATCACACTCGCATCACACTCCCTTCATCTTTGATTTTTTGCCTCCAGTATTTGTTTATTTTAAAAAATGAGTTTACTTATTTAAAACTAACAAGAACATATAGCAAGTAAAAAATACGGTATATTATTCTTTACTATGTTTAATAAAGTGTCATCACTTTTCAGACTAATCCAGGTCTGACCAGCGTCACGCCCTCAGGTCCAATACTAGACGCCATGGTCGGGAAACCCGTCAAGGTAACGTACGTCATGTCAATACCGCCATCGACAAGCGCTTCTCTCTACGTCATCGAGGCCAGTGTTCCCGCAAACGCGTTTACCGTTTGCTCCTTAAAAGTGACGTCAATAGGTAACGCCATGCCGTGTCACAACCCGCATTGGTACGTCAGTAAATACGAGACCACCGCAGGAAACGTGGAGCCGGACAAGGCCAGTGTTGATTTAGGTGCGTACTTGTCCCTTCCTGGGGAATCTAAAAAAATAATAGACCGTATCCCGTTCAATTAGAAATGAGTATGACCACCCGAATCATTTTTATTTTCATGTACTTGGAAAAAAATCGGATGAACTTTTACCATATTAAAAGAAACCAACACATCAGTTTTTATTTCATTTTTAGTTTGATTGACTGAAGGCTTGAACAAATGCAAAAAAAAAAGACTTTTAAAAATTACATTATCACAAAATATACGAGCATATTCTCTCAAAACATTGCGTAAATTACCGAATTCAACGTGTTTATGATTTTTAAAAAAAGGACAGGTAATGTGTGCATTAAAAGATTTATTAATACAAATGCTCACAAGTAATGCAGACGCAGTTTTGCAAATCAGTATGCCTAAGCTACGGTAGGGCCCGTAACCCGTGACTGTCTGTGTGGATAATTCCAGTCAAATTTAGCAGGCGACAAATGCGTTTCTGTTTATACTTAACTGGTACACTGCAGCAGACGACAGCCTGTAATTATGTAAACAATAGAAGCTTGTGGGACATATTGGCCAGTCTAGTGTTTATAACAGCCTGTGCGATGACATTGATAAGTTTCTCATTGAAATCTGTACATATTGGCTGCTTTCAGGAAAAACTGGGCTTAATGCTGCATTAAAAGTATGTCATGTGGGCAAAATTGTTTCTCAATAAATTAAAGAAAATAGATAAAGTATTAGATACACATATCACAACAGGTACATGATTATAGGCTTGTTATTATTTAGAAAGGCAACCACAATTCTGAAGATCGTTGCCAGTGCAGCGACCAATTGTGAAAAAAGACATATTGTTGTTATTTGTCTAAGTTATCTCTATTACATAAATATGAGGAAAAACAGTCACACACATCTCGACCTGTGCGTTAAAACACACGCTTTAAAAATTGAATGGGTTGTGTTCACTTCAAACTTGCGATATAAAAAGCTATAACATAAGTTTGAAAACTGAGTTGCATCTAAGATTATGCAATAGCGAACAAATGCAGTGCCTTCAGCGCTTTGATTTTACTTGTAATCAGGATATGTAACGAACCTCAACCTGACCACCAACAACCTATTCACGGTCGAGGCGGTGTTCAAACCGCTCTCCGGAGCAACTCTTAATACCCTATACACACTCAACTTCAACGTGATGGTGGGGACCACCTCAGTCAACATTCACCCTATGCAGATTACTGTGACCAGCAGCGGATCGCCCACTACTATTACGGTAAGCGATCGTTACTAAAAAAAGCTGCTTTCGAAAATAATTTAGGCCAATAATGTGTGTGCTGAGTTGTGGTGTTTGCTCTGCGTCATTTTGCTGAGTGTTTTTTTTTAATCCAAGCTCCTTCCGAAAATAATTAAGGCCAATGATTTATGTGCTGAGTTGCTCTCCATGATTTTGCTGAGTTTTATTATTAACCTATAATGAACAAGTTTTAAGTGTTAGAGTAATGTTGAAGGCAAAACAAATCTGACACGATTAAGAGAGAGTAACAACTATATAGTACATGCATTGAAAAACGGTTCACAGTAACGGTTCTCGGTAATTTCATCCGTTAACTATAAAGTTGATATTTTATTTAATGCTTTCCTGTGGTTTATAGAGAAATATCAGTGAATTAAAACTGATAATTTCACTGTTGCAAACAATGAAAATTATCATTGAAAATTATCGATAATTTTCACTGTTTATGTTAAATGACGTCACTTTTTTTACGAAATGATGTCATTTTCCCAGCGAAATTCTTTAGCTAAACTCTTTAACAATGTATATAAACTGTGAAAAAAGGCATTAACTAAAAAGAAAATTTGTTGGGTTCGGTGGATTATCGATTTTAATTCACTCGTGATCATATAAAATATATTATTTTCTATGATCACTCGTGAATTAAAATCGATAATCCACCGAATCCAAAAAATATCCTCTATTTAACCGACGAACAGACAGACACGGCGATTACTTATGATAGTTCACCGGTCTTCGATTGTATGGGTAATTGGGTATCCTGGGGACTTTTTATCTCATAATTATGATAAAGTATGTATGTGCTTTGTGTATCAACATAGCGAATAAACCAAAATAATATGAGCCTTGTTCGGAGAAAACTGGGCTTTAAAATGCATGTGCGTAAAGGGTCGTCCCAGATTAGCCTGTGCAGTCCGCATAGGCTAATCAGGGACGACTTTTCCCACCTAAACTTGATTTTCGGTAAGGAGGGACTTCCTTGAAACTAAAAATACCATAAAAACGGAAAGTGTCATCCCTGATTAGCCTGTGCAGACTTGGGACGAAACTTTACGCACATGCATTAAGCCCAGTTTACTCATAACGCAGCTCATATAGATCGTTGTCATAGGACGCGTCAATACGGTTAACATTTCAACACAAAAATTCTTTGCGTTGCAAGTTTTATTTACTCGTTGCTTTTGAAACTGGCATACACCCATACACACATTTCAATCATTTAATTGTGTGTAAAATGTTGAAACACGTATTTATATAAATGCTTTATTGTAAAGACACTCTTGTTTATTGCAGAACGCAACAGCCCCGATGTTTAACATGGA
Source organism: Dreissena polymorpha (assembly GCF_020536995.1). Taxonomy (NCBI): domain Eukaryota; kingdom Metazoa; phylum Mollusca; class Bivalvia; order Myida; family Dreissenidae; genus Dreissena; species Dreissena polymorpha. The sequence goes on from NC_068356.1 coordinate 4,043,474, forward strand.
TTTTTACAACGGCAACATTCAAGTACCCGTGAACGGTGGCACGCGCGTTGACGTCACAATGACAACGTCACGGAATGTGACGTACGATGCATTTGACATGGAGTTCATTACACCTTTCGGCAACACCTCCACATACATGCACGTGTGTCGCGTGGATATTGTACGGAACGGCAAGAATGTCCCATGTATCTCGCCCGAGTGGTATAATACGCGGATGGATTATCGCTCTCAGTACGTGCCCTTTCATTATTATATCCTCTATTATATGCGATGCAAAGTTCTTTACTCGCATTTCACCGAAAGGGATTTGCGGAGCACTTTATACGTTATACTTCAATCACTCTTACAAGAATGTATTTACATGAGACCAGACTATACATTTCTTTCTTAATTGGAATCTGTACCAATTATAGTTGTAAATATGCTGCTTATTATTAACACCACGGTACTGAAAGCGTGGGGATATTGTATTGATCTCCGCTGTCTGTCCGTCTGTCCTGGCCACTATTTCCTCCTCCATTATTAGTACTAGAACATTGAAACTAACACACATGGTAGCTATGAGCATATGTGCGACGGTGAGCTTTTTGAAATTTGATCTGACCCCTGGGTCAAAAGTTATGGGTAAATAAATGGGTAAAATGGGTAAAAAAAATCATTTTACTAACAATATGCGACGCACATAATAATAACTTTTGACCCAGGGGTCAGATCAAAATTCCAAATAGTGCGCTGTCGAACATATGCTCATAGCTACTATGTGTGTTATTTCAAGGTTTTAGTGCTAATAGTGTAGGAAGAGATAGTGGAGAATGGGGGTTGGGGTGGGGCCCCAAATTTTGTTTTAACATAACTTCTTCATTAATTCACCAATTGACTTCAAAATAATAATGAACATCTCTTGTGGCAACACGCCCATCCATGCCCAAATTACCCACAACAGGGTCATTGATAAAGGTAAAAGCAGCTTGGTTCCCGTCCTCTTTCAAATTTTATCGACAGGTCCACGGGTTTTACTTCCCCCCTTATTTTCGTACCCAATATTGTTCGTACCCAATTTGGTTTGTACCCATTTGTTTTCGTTCCCCAATTTATTTCGTACCCAATTTTTTACGTTCCCAATTTTTTTCGAACCCAAATTGTTTTCGTAGCCACATTTTTTTCGTACCAAGTTATTTTTTCGTACTCATTTTTTTCGTACCCAAATGTTTTTTCATACCCAATGTTTTTTTCGTACACAATTTTTTTTTCGTACCCAAATTTTTGTACTGGCATAATTTTTTCTGCCCAAAATGTTCGTACCCACATACACAATTGTGGTGATGTAGATAAACTTAAATTGACTTTTTTATCCATACTCTTCAAAAGTATCGTCACACCAGTACTGTCAGTACTTTGATTCTTATTTGTCATTGATTATCCACACGCTCCAAATTGGAGCGGGGGATTATGTGGTTATCTTCGCCGCCTGTCCGTCCGTCCGTCCTGGCCACTATCTTCTCTTGCACTTTTACCACTAGAACCTTGAAAAATTAAACACATGATAGCTATGAGCATATGTGCGACAGTGCACTATTTGGAATTTTGATCTGACCCCTAGTTCAAAAGTTATGGGGGTTGGGATGGGGCCGGATCAGTGATTTTCATTCATGTTCTATGCTATTTAACATTAACATCTTAATTTCTACACCGATTCAATACCAGTTGATACTGAACTTCTCTTATGACAATATGTTCAATCTCAACTATGCATGGCCCCATTGCCAACCCTGGGGCGTCCCGCCCACATAAACCACGCCCATCCAAAATGTTGTTTTAAAATAACTTCTTCATTTATTCACCAATTGAATTCAAATTGATACTCAACATCTCTTATGACAACACAGTCTATTTCGACCATCCATGTCCACATTACCCACACCGGGGCCTCACCAACATAGGCCTTGCCCAACCAAAGTTGCCTTTTAATATAACATCTATGCGGCGTAGGGATACGCGTCGGCCTCTGCCGCGCCATTTTTCTAGTTGAATTTGAAAATATCCTCTTACTATTATCGCCTGATAATAGCCTCTAACATGCGTAACGTGGTCCTGCAGATATAATGACGGGTACAATGACCGAGCGCTACTCAATTTGGGCTCACTATGCAACATGGAGGACGTAAATAACAACACCGAGGATCAAGTAAACTTTGCCTTTTTCTACCGGGTGAGTACATGTAACTCATTAAAATATGTGATCGCTTTTGGTTTCCCGACAAATCAAAATATTTTAGCTCGACCATAAATAGTGTATTATATTATAAATTGTGATGCCCTTTGCCTTGGTGGAAATTGGAAGCTGTTAAGAAAGTAAACAATGAACCGCGTTTGCGAAAATTTGGTCTGATATTTCTTTCGTAACACAATAAAGATGTTCGTTAGAGTTAAACCCCTGCAGTTTTTATTATATTTGTGTACCCCTTTTTCGACGAGTACATTTATTACATTAGAAAGAATTAATGTACATTTATAACAACATTCTCGGCAATTCTAAAAATACATTGTTCCTGTTGGTATCAGTGAAAAGCTCAATATATACTAGTAGATATAAACCCTTTGCATGCTGGGAAATTTGTCGTCTGCTAAAATGTCGTCGGCTGAATTTGTAAAATTAGCATTTTCTTCGATTTTTTTTCGAAGAATACTATCAGAATAGCAAACAGTTTAGATCCTGATAAGACGCCACGTTTTGTGGCATCTCATTTGGATCCAAACTGTTTGCAAAATTCGGTTCCAGCACTGAAAGAGTTAATCAGTTCTAGCGGCCTACCAAATCAGGATATTAATTAATTGATTTCCCAGTCTCACAAAGGTGTACCGGAAATTGAAACAGTCGGTCCTGTTGCTTTGAAATATTGCATTGTATCGAAGAATGGCTTGAATATAACGTTGAGACATGTCGACTTCATTTATATAACACTATGCATTGATTTGCAGACATTCCATTCAGCTTCGTTGCATTAATATTTCGCAAAAACTTAACTCTAAACCAAATTGATGACTGTTCTCCTGATCGTTGAAGAAAACATATACACTAAGGATAATACAACCGTAAACAGTCCAAGACATTGTGGCTTATGGATCATTATTTAATTTATGGTACATCCGAGTGTATAATATAGAAAACATATAAAATTTGTACATGCATTTATTAACAAAATGTCACATCAGCATCAAAGCTATTCCTATTAACCCATTTATGCCTAGTGAACTATCACATCCTTCTAAATTGGATCAAATTTTTTTTCTTTTAATTAGGGATGTCTAGTATATTTATTTCTATATTTAGAATATTTCTTACAGAAATTCCTTTAAGCAAACAGCGCAGACCCTGATGAGACGCCGCATCATGCGGCGTCTCATCTGGGTCTACGCTGTTTGCCAAGGCTTTTTTCTACACGCTAGGCATAAATGGGTTAAAGCTTTACTCTGACAGTTGTCATATTAGCAAATGGCTACAAATCAGCAAAAACCGAATAAAGAAATTTCAAATAAGCTACAGCTTACCCAGAAAATATGCTGAATGACAAGATTGTTTACCATAACAAGGCAAATGTGCCTGTATAAAATGGAGGTAGCTAAATGGATCTAAAGAATTATTAAGAATCCACTAACACCGTAAACCGTTTAAGGTTCAGTTGAAACTTAAGTGACAACGTGAAAATATTTGTAGCATATTGAAAACTTTTTGTAGCATATTTAACTCTTTTTAATTTTTATTGATAGTTTACCAATCACGGCTCATTTTAACGGCTGATGACCAATTATCATATGTTGTTGTTGTTGTATATCATTGGTCGATTTAAACGTGAGTTCACCTTATTGACTCAATTATACCTTTGAAATTTAATAGATTCCTTATGACCCAATTAAAGCATTGGTGAATCTTCTTGTTTAACATGTTATGCATACTGAATACGTTATTGCCGATTTTACCGATACATGTATTTGAAATTTGTAAATATATTTGAAATAAGTTCAGTCAATCAATTAAATCTGATTATTTCAACTCATTTGCACTTATGTGATTGGCTGTCAGGTACTGGACAACGTCGAGGTCACTCATAACTCAGAGCACCACGTGTCGATGGGTCTACAGTACTCCAGCACGCAGCTATTTGTGGGGGACATTCAGATGACGGCGACCAGAGGTCAGAACTTTGGACCAGTAAGTACAGGGGTTAACCCTTTGCATGCTGAAAATTTGTCGTCTGCTAAAAGGTCGTCTGCTGAATTTTTAAAATTAGCATTTTCTTCGATTTTTTTCAAAGAATACTATCAGAATAGCAAACAGATTGGATCCTGATGAGACGCCACGTTTTGTGGCGTCTCATCTGGATCCAAAATGTTTGCGAAGGCCTTCAAAATTCGGTTCCAGCACTGAAAGGGTTAAGACAAACAGTGATAAATTGGCCGCGAATATAATGTAAAGCTCGAATCATGGTTGCGATTATTAACTCATGTTTGCCAAGAGGACTCCCTCCTACTTCTAAATTGGATCAATTAATTTCCAAAATAAGGGATGTCTAGTATATTGTTTCTATATTTAGAATATCTTTTTAAGAAATTCCTTTAAGCAAACAGCGTAGACTCTGATGAGACGCCGCATCATGCGGCGTCTCATCTGGGTCTACGCTGTTTGCCAATGCATTTTTTTCTAGACGCAAGGCATATAGGGTTTAAAACTATTTAAATGAAACTGCTTGATATCGTATCTATTGTGTGTCCGAAATGTTTTATTATGCCTTGTAAAAAGTCTTGGGCTCAAAAAGTACTGTTTTACTTTTCTTTTTTTCCATAATCTTCGAAACCGGGCGGCATATAGTTGCCGCTTCTTCCGTCGGCCCGTTCGAATGATAATTTTGATGGGATTAAGTCTGTGTGAGTCTGAAACTTTATTAGCCCGACAATTGTGTCCGCAATACACATTGGCCATTCGTCCGTCTTCTTTTTTTGTGTTTTCCGTGCAAGATCTACGATCTACTGATGATCCGAATTTGATGAAACTTCATATGCAGCATCTCTATTGCGCGGACATGCAATTCGTTATCAGGTCGTTCTGGTCTAATGATTTTTCATAAGCCTTCGATTATGAATGAGTCATTTGCTAATTGAATGTTCATTTCTATGCGAGATCTCACGAATAAACAATCCGAATATTACTAAGGTTTGTATGCATTTCCCTTTTTGGGGTCTAAATGAGCAGCATATTGTCGTTCCGCTCTATTAATTCTTAAGGTAGTTATTGTCCTTTGAATAATATTTCTTTTCACCTTTCATTTCGGACACTTGTGATCCGTCAAGGTAAATGCCATATGATTAATGGTAGGGCAATTTAGAAGGAATTTTACTTCGGATCACAGGAACTCAGGAAGCGAAATTGCGAACATGCTGGACAATGACATATCGTTCTGCTTCAGTGACTTTCGTTGAATTTCTCTCCGTTAAATACATTTTATATGCATCGTAAATAGGTTCGTGTGGGGGTCGAGGGCATCCCACTCCATAACGTACAGAGTTTACTAGCAATGTGTGCATATTACAACACATATTTTATGTAATCAGCAATAGCTTTAAAGGGGCCTTTTCACGTTTTGGTAAATTGGCAAAATTACAAAAAAAAGTTGTTTCAGATTCTCAAATGTTCGATTTAGTTATATTTGTGAGGAAACAGTTATACTGAACATTTACCGTGCTCTAATATAGACATTCTATGCATCTTTTGACGATTTAAAAAAACCTGAAAATTATAAAGCCTTGCAAAGCGAAACGATTGAATAATTTGGAGAGTTCTGTTGTCGCTATATTTTGTGAAACTACGATGTCTGCTTATATATTGTATAAAACACATCTGACATTGTATGCGGCAGAATGGTCGAGGGGTCTAAGTCGGAGACTTTTTACGCCAGTTCAGTGGTTCGAGCCCTGTTGAGGGTTACTTTTTTTTCTTTTTAAATTTTTATTCTTGATTTTTTATCGGAGCTTTGTAGAGAAAATGTTTACATTTATCAATAGAAAGCATTTAATGACAAACTTCAAAACATGCCAAATCTGTGAAAAGGCCCCTTTAAAATTTCAATATAAACAACTTTTGCTCAAATAATATTTGAAAATACACGACTACTTATTCCCATTTCACAACTACTGAAGAAGTGGATACAATAGTTACCATTCTTTACATTTTTCTCAAATCATTTAACGTTTCATTCAGAAGTAGGCGCTGTAAGGCGATGCGAACATTGGTTTTATGACATATGCGCGGTGCAGCTCCAGACCATCCTGGGCAATCGCGCAGTCTTGCCCGGAGCTACGCTATCTGATATAACGTCGCCCAAAGTTTCGTGGTATCATAAGCGGAAAAGATAGCGCCTGACCCTACTAGACTGCGCGATTGCGCAACCTGGTATGGAGCTACGCTGGCATATGGCATAAGCCATATTTTCGCATTACGCGTCTCATATATGCTGATTAATGTGTTCTGCTGGTTATGCAAAAGGGGCTTTATCCAATAATTTCTCAAATATTTTTAGGAGTTTTCCGTTTATCATTTTCTGACGTTACACATTTTGGAAGTTATGTATAAGTTTAAATATCATCCTATCATCTAGGTCAATAATCAGGTATGCTTCGATGTGAAAGTGTAATTGCGTATCGTATGTGTGCATGCATTCGATTTTCACGTTGTGCTTGTCAATCAATAGGTTACGCATGCGCAATTAATTTCCTTCTATATTACATATAAAATAGTTGATGTTCGATATCAATTTTTACCATGACCAAGCGTTTCAACACTATATCATCATACATCATTGGAAAGATAAATGCATAATCTTTTGAAAAAAATGCATGCCATCAAATTCTATGTGTTGTAACTCAAAATATTTACCTTAGAATAGGCACACCAGTTTTGACACATGTGGAGGCGACCATTTTTACTCAAATAGTATGACCTACTTTCAAAGCCGGGAACCATCGACAGAAAAAGTAGAGCACAAAAATGGCTTTTTTTCTTATTGCTTACAAATATACCTTCAAATTAATACCAAAAACAACCATTTGCATTCTATTTTACAAATCCTAGGCAGCATTCACTGAACAATGTGTGCTATATATCAAATTGACTGCATGTAACCCTGTAAACAGGAGTTCCGGTTTGGGATTATGTGACCAATATGTTATTGTGTAGTTATGGCGTATGTGCATTACAATTTTCACTGTTGTTATTGTGCTATAGCTTGCGCGTGCTTTCTTCGTTATTTAACTAAAGCTCGATTGGTGATTGATGGCTCGGGTACTACTTAAGTGTACCTCGGGTATAAGTATACTTATATGTACCCCGGGAACGGAAAATAAACTAACAATAACCCAGGAATTATAACGCTAAATTGGTCGTTGTCGGTTTAAAAACAAATATGCTCATATATATGTCAATATTCTGTAAAATGGCATCTATAATATCAAAAAGCATGTTGTGGAATTTGTTGTTTCATAGAGAATTTAGTTTCGTATTCCGTTGTGCGTTTTACGACATCGGATTTAGGGCAGGAATAATACTCGGGTACAGTTTAAATTGCCGAGTACGTGGTAGTATATTTTCCCTACCCGGGGTACATAGAGGATATTTGTTGGATTCGATGGAATATCGATTTTAATTCACTCTAGATCATAAAAAATACATATTTTAACGAGTGGCACCATCGAATCTCACAAATTTTCTTTTTTATTTTAATTTCGCTGGATTTATGACGTCATTTTGTTGAAGAAAAGATGTCATTTCACAGTAAAACAGTGAAAAATATCGATATTTTTTCACTGTTATTTTTCAGTGTTTAAAACAGTGAACTACCAGTTTTATTTCACTGATATTTCTCTATAAACCCAAAGCACAATATAATTATAAGTATACTTAAGAGTACCCGGGGTACATTTAAGAAGTACCCGAGCCGACAATGAAAATCGAGCTTAACGAACGTATTAATGTACATTTGTATAAGCAATATTTGATTTAAGTTTACGCAGATAGTTTGCATTGATTTAACACTATTATTAATTAACATATAATATTTTCTGTTCGCATGGTAAATCTGAATATATTTACGAAATTAGCTTTTGATAAGCGAATTATTATAATCTAGCGCGCTTTAATCATGTATGATAACTGTTGTATATAGCCTTTATGGTTCTACTGTGCCATCTTTGTTTTGTTTACTTCAAATATTTTGCACATTTCGTGAGTACAAATAAAATAACGTTTGTTATTACGTGTATTATAATTTTACGAATATATTCTTGATTTGGCCAACACATTAATTTTTTTGCGACGGTATCTGTAACAGACCGGAAACAGTTTCGGAGCGTATTTTACAAACTCAAGTTACATCCCGCTGCCCATCGGAGTGTCCCTACTCACGACGATTGTCATCAAAATCCCTCGCGGAAATTCGTCAGAGATCACCGTGAAGGCGACATCGAACAACCAGGAAATTCAGGTGTGCACGGTGCGCGTCGTTGCGGCCGGAAACCATTTTCCTTGCGTGGACGACAAGCTGGTGAAGCGGACGTATGTAATGTCTGCAGACGGGACCGGTTTCAGCGAAGTATCGGCGGCAGTGGGAATAGTTACCAATTATGGTATAACGTGATTGTTTTCTTGCTATTTTATTGCGAGACTCCCTACTTATTTTTCTTAATCTATGAAACTAATAACCAACGTTTATTGAAACGGTCTCAAGCAGTATTTCTTCTAACCATTTCCTAAGGACAGCATTCTGTATAAAATCTGCAAGGTTTGTTGTCTATTGGTACCATCAAAGCTTCTTTCAAATATATATTCTTTAATAGTGAGAAAGATAAGACCGAAAACCAGCATTTAAATCAATTCAATACGTTGAAACTCAAAACTATTATTTATAAATAACCGACCGGTCTATACTAGCATGAAGGCTTCCATTTTAAAACATGAATACATAAGACAAAATATGTTAGGTTAGAAAAACACATCAACAAGGATGTGTCAACAAAGGCGGTTTTTTCTTTCTCTTAGATTTATACAGTTGATTTTATACCAAAACATAGCATTTAAGCAGTATTTTATAAATTGTTCTGCAACAAAGACCAAACCATTGGCGCTTATTATCAAACTATGGGTATGTGACCGTTTAGTTCGATTATTCGGTTTTTCGGATGTGTAACCTCAATTTCGTAGCAATACTGAATATTAAACAAATCAAATAAACATATTTCGTTTTGATTAATTGAATAATCAGTAACATCAGTCTCTAAATAATCAACGAATATTTTGAGCACTGATTTCATTCACGCGTCGGAGAAGAATTACCACAGAAAGGATGTTTTTAACAAATACCCAAGTTATGTCTCCAGACCGAGAAACGATCCCGCGATCCTCGACACGGTAATCTACCAACTGAGTAATCCGGTCGATTTTGTTAATTTGTGTTAGCAGGGCCGTACCCAGGATTTTTTGACTGGGGGGCCCAACCGGGAAGAGTTTGGGAGGATTCCCCCCTCCCTATATATATACTTTTTTTAATTTGGCTCTTTGCAAGGTGAATTTTAATGCTTATAAAAATGGTGTTTTGTGATATGAATTAATGGAATATAACAAGTCAATCAGCACATTTCGGAAGTCTTAAGCTTTAAACATTGTTGTGAATTCACAACAATATTAAAAGCTTTAGATTTCCGAAACTTACAGATTTAAACTGACTATTATCCACATCAACTTTCGTATTGCTTCCACCATTTTTTTTCACAAATCAATAACGTCACAGTTTTTTTCTCTGATTTTTTGGGAAATACCTTGCCTTTTTTAAGGAAAAAAATTGCACGAAACGCCTAATTTTGGGGGAAAGTCTTTAATAATCAATTTAACATATTTTACTGTTTTCAAACACATTCAAGGCAACAGATAATTTAATTATACAATATTTTACTACACTGGATCAGGTTAACTTATATAATGAGATCGATTTGTTGTTTCAATTTTCCTTTTTTTACCAATGAGCCATTAATAGGTTGACATTACTCAATTCTCGGTACTCAATTATCAATGCGGGGAATCACGTGGTCAGATTTGATAAAAAAAATTGCCGCCGATGCCTCGATTCGATGGAAAAATTGAGTCTTCAAACAGGTACATCTACCTTATTACTTACTTGTTTTTAATCGGATAACGCCTATCATAGGGCCAGCCGGAACCGTTTTCCGCTGGTTGGTCTGAGTGTGGAGATAACTCATGGAATATTTCGCGAGTTCCTGACGGAAAACGTTTGAAGACTCATTTTCTCCATCGAATCGAGGCATCAGCGGCCATTTTTTTTATCAAATCTGACCACGTGATTCCCCGCATTGAATTATTTTAAATACTGAATTCTGCCAAATTCTTATCTGTTGCTCGGCAAATTTATGAATCTGTTTTTCTTTTCAACAGACATGTTAACTATCTCACCGTAGTCTTTTTCAGTGATTTCCTTGAAAAAAATGATAAATACTAAGTTTTAATACCTTTGTCAGTGTTTTTGTTCCGGTTCAAATTCAAGGCCCTATCTCAATGTAAAAAGTATATATTGGGACCTAAAAATTCCCAAATAAAAGGTATTCAAAAAAAAAAACTTAACTTTTATAGGGGAAAAATACGTCTAGGGGAAAGGGCCTTCTCAAAGAAGGAAAAAAACCTGCGTCAGCAATTATCAGACCATATTCTACAACCTCCTGTAGCAGTTGCTTCACTTTGCTGCACTAATCAAAATACATGTAACATCAACCATCGATAGATGAAGCATTCATGATCACAATGGGGGACTGATCGGGGATGTGTGTACAAGGCGATAAGAAAACATTGCCTAGGGGCTTATCTCGATTGGCGAGCGCTAATCCCCTTGTTTATCAGGGACAATAAAACATAGCTGCTCTTTTGTTTTGAGGGAAAGTGTACTGTGGGCCCTTGCACAAGAGTAAAAATTGCAGTGGGCCGATCATTTAAAAAAAATCATAATTCGACAGCCAGCTGGGGGGCCCGGGCCCCTGGGCCCATGGCCTGGGTACGGGCCTGGTTAGTTATTGATTTACATCGAACAAAATTACAATTGCTGGTGCGTTTACAAAAATTAAAACATTCTATCATAAAAAGACGGCACATATATTTAAAAAATATATCATCATTAAATACAGGTGACACCAGCGGACAAATGACTCCCAACGGCTACATGGACAACGACGGTTTCCAGGTGGAGGTGATATTGCGCGCGGCGAGGGGATACCCGAGCACCACCGCGTCATACACAGTACACGTGTACCTAGACACGCAGAAAACTAGTGCTTTGGCTTGGTCGCTACCCGTTACCACTACGGAGAGCTTTGCAGCGGTTCCACAAGTAGGTTACATTACAGTACATCAATAAGTATCCATTCGCGGTCTCCCAAAAAGTAGTTTCCAATAGAGTTCCTTTTGTCTTCTGCATGAGACTGCTATTAACCCATTTATGCCTAGTGGACTCTCCCATCCTTCGAAATTTTGTCAATTTATTTCCAAAATTAGGGATGTCTAGTATATTTATTTCTATATTTAGAATATTTCTTACAGAAATTCCTTTAAGCAAACAGCGCAGACTCTGATGAGACGCCACATCATGCGGCGTCTCATCTGGGTCTACGCTGTTTGCAAAGGGAATTTTTCTAGACGCTAGGCATACATGGGTTAAATCTTATAAAATCAATGAAAATAAAGTCGAACTCTGTGTATGTGGAAATACTTGTATGACCTACTCCAAACTGAAACAGAGACATGTTCAACACAACCTGTATGTTTTCTGAGCTGGACAAACAAATTTTCCTTTTAATTGATAAGGCATAAATGTAATTTAGCAATATCATATTTACAGTAAGAGGTTATGTCATATGTTGCATTCATATGTCTCTTCAGCATTTTGCTGTATTTAAAAGGTTAAAAAGTAAGTTAAAATTACTAATTACATAACAGTATCTGCAGAGGTATTAAACTACATGTATGTTTATTGTAAGGCAGTATTAAATCACTTATGCAGATACTTTTTGGTTTAGCAGTACAAGTAGGGCTCTTGGCGACAATACATCTCAAAAGTGCAATTTATTATTTTGACTTCCGGTTGTATTGGTTTTCTATGTTGAAACGAGTTTAAATAAAAATTAATACGACAGTACATGTGTTACTTATGGCTAAAGAGCACCACATTTTCATATGAGCCATTCCACAGAAAACCTTATCAATTATACCAGTCGGGGCGTAAGGATAGTATTAGTGAGTATTTTAAGCCGCGTTCTGTGAAAACGTTAGTTGTAATTAATGAATTGTACCTGCGTAGAGTGGTGTCCTCAATGAGCCCGTGTAATCCGCACAGGCTAATCAGGGACGACTCTTTCCGGATAGATTGGAGTTTTGTTTAAAAGAGACTTCATTTTTACGAATAACCTTAAGGGCGGAATGTATCGCATCGATTTGAAGGGCGGAATGTATCGCATCGATTTGAAGGGCGGAATGTATCGCATCGATTTGTCCATTCACATGGTATAGGCTAATCTGCGACGACACTTTACGAGCATACATTGAACCCCGTCTTCTTGGGGAGAGGCTCATATATATAATATATATATATATATATATTTTTTTTTTTTTTTGTTTGTATCATATCTCATTGGATAAGCACACAGAAAACGATTGTTTACTCAACAGACGACAGCTCAAGGTCCAGTGAACGCCTCGATGTCCATCGGTGAGATGACAATCGGCGATAACAATTCCACCGTTGCCATTGGCGACGTCCGCATGGTCACCATGGATGTCGTAGTACCGGAACGTTCTGAGTATGATCTGCGCGTGTCGTTTGTGGTCCCGGTGGGAGACGTCGGTAAGATAGAGATCTGTGACGGCGCCGTCATTTTCGTCGGCGATAACGTGCCGTGTGTCAACAATGAGGTGGCTCCAACGTTCCAAGGGTAGGCAGGACGCGCGGTATTGTCTGGCATTGTGCGATGTGTTAGTTTTAGGGTTGCCACTAAGAAATATTGCGACATTTAACATTAATTTATTGAAATGTTTACCTACAACGCCTTAACAGTTGTTTGTTAATCAATAAATGTGATTTAATAAACAGAAACAAACTTGTGACGTACATTCTGTACTGCACACATGTAAATATTTTTCTTTGTCCGCTAAAAAGTGTCTGCTCTTTGTTATTGTATAATGATAGGAACGTCTTGTTATTGTGCGGATGTATGCGTGGTATTTTTCAGAAGTTCTGATTACAACAGCACAGTGTCATTCGACCTCGGTTATGTGTGCAACAAACCTCTCTACCCTGGCAATACAGGGGCCAATACGGTAAGATGCTAGGCAGTCAATAAATATTATTTTCAGTCATGTAATCGCAGCCTTCAAACATTTCAAACGAAATTGTCTAATTGAATTATCACAATGAGTGAACGAAAAAAATAAAATAATAATAATAATAATAAAAATGATACTGATACTTGTGTTATTTGTTTTTATTATCCTTATTAAAATGAATATTATTATAATCGTTATGTTTATAATCAATATTAAAATAATTCATGCTTTTTTGTTAAATAATAATAATAATAATAATAATAATAATAATAATAATAATAATAATAATAATAATAATAATAATATCTATATATTATTATTATTTTTATTATTTTCATTCATACATCTAATGCTTCTTCTTCTAGTAAATTAGTTTAAACAATGTTAACAATTCCAAACTACGATAAAACACGGTGTTTTTTACTCAGGTCCGTCTAGCCGCCTATGTGAGGGTGGTTCCTAACGGTCTCGCGGTCCCCGGCTCCACAGTATCCATTTCCGGTACTGTCCAGACGTTCACGTCAACGGTGACGGTCGGCACGTTAACGCTCACCGTTGCAGACTCGTCCATATTTACGGACCGAGTGGTGGTATGTAAACTAATTCTAATAATCTTATCCCTAAATACTAATAAAATTAACTGGTATCCATGTTATATACACTAGGGGGAATGTTAGAGATTATGGTAAGTTTTTCATAACTAACTCAGGTACGGCACTCCATAGAGTATTATTAGCTATCGAAAGTCAAGACAAAAATACAGCCATATTTCTTTGCATTCATTTCTATTGTTAAATATTTGCCAGCATGGTTTGCGCTATTTAGAGCTCTGGCAAACTATATGTCCATTAGTCTTTTTATACCGTGCAGTGCCGCACAATTCATGCAGGCATTTTGTATCATGTCAATACTACGCAGTGTTCTGATTAATACACGGACTATGAGTTTCCCTTTCCTATCACAGAGTCTACCCAACGTCCCAAATGACACGATAATGACGTTGAGCGTAGCGAATCCGTTAGTGATGAACGTCGGTCAGAACGTGACGCTCGACGTCATCGTAAAGGTTCCGCCCGTCTCCGTCTCAAGGTTTCTGTTTGACGCCGAAGTACCACATGACGGCACCTCCGCCTGCATGACCATACGGGACATCCGGGTTGTTGGTTGGTAGACCAATCAATGACAAAGATATCGTTATTTTGTTCACAATACTACTTCACTAAAACAGTCATTCACGTAACCATTGACTTCGTTATAAGATTTACTTAACCCATATATGCCTAGTGGACTGTCCCATCCTTCTAAATTGGATCAATTTATTTCCAAAATTAGGGATATCTCGTATATTTATTTGTATATTTAGAATATTTCTTACAAAGTTCCTTTAAGCAAACAGCGCAGACCCAGATGAGACGCCGCACCATGCGGCGTCTCATCTTTGTATACGCGGTTTGCCAAGGCATTTTTTCTAAACGCTAGGCATAAATGGGTTTATTAAGGGAGTTAATGTTTTTCCGGTGTGTACTTCATGCTGGTACTGAAAGTAAATTAAGACTTTCATGGAATCAAAGAAACGCATACAAATGTTTCCTTTTCTTAATATGCAATAGTATTGATTATATTATTTAAATGGAACAGTGAGTCCTATTCAAAAAATAAGACGTATTCGGTGGAGTCTGAGCTATTTTTTAAATTGCGGCAGACCGTCTTACCAGGCTATGTCAAATGCCCACTTGCCCGAATAGTTCATGTATGATAATGTAACCCAGGTTCATGTCATACGTAGGGGTAGATTTAATAGATTCTTGCTCTGGGACAATGGTTTAACGCATGTGCAGAAAGTGTCGTCCCAGATTGGCATGTGCAGTCCGCTGAGACTAATCATGGACGATTCTTTCCGTCTAGACGGGACCTTCGTTTAGATGAAACTTCCGTTAAACGAGAAATTTCAGAAAAGGGTGTCGTCCTGAATTAGTCTGTGCGGTTTAACAGTCTTATCTGGGGCGACACTTTACGCACATGCATGAAGCCCCTTTGTTCCCACATCGCGACTCAATCCTATTACTACTAGTACAGCGCATTTTCGTCTACGCTCAGGCTCCCTGGGTCGGAACGTGCTGTGTGTGGAACCGTCTGTGAACAACAAGAACGTGATATACACGCCTTATTACAACAGCTCTCTCGGGAACGGGCAGACCACGTACGGGTACCTCGACGTCGGCATAATTACCAACACGGGTTAGAGTTCTACTTCAATTTGCCGCCCCAAAATGCAGTTTTATTGCGTTACATACATGTATGTAGATATACGATTTCAAAAAAATAAATACATGTATGTATATAATTAGTTATTACCGGTAATTACATATTCGAATGACGTAAACATAATTTCATTAATACTGTAAGCATGATAAAACATGCTTTATTTTACTGATGCCTACGCATAAATATGCACATGTTTGAATGCACAAACTTTTATTTAATTCTTGGTTTTGAATTTCAAATATTCCAACCTCATTGAAAAACAATTATATTTAAATTGAAAATGTTTTTTTTTACAAAACCGGGAATAAGTATACATTATTTCATAAGAAGTACCATAACCGACGTTGTTTAATAGAGTTGTCGGATACCACTTCATTTCGTATTCCTTTCCAGGTGTGACTTACAAAAGGAAGACGCCACCGAACGCCACCACCGACGACGACAGGCTGCTCCTTCAGCTAGATATTCAGATGGCAGACTGTGCTACGAATGTCAACGGGACGCTTCTTACAATAAGCTTGGGTCACAAGGTTGCTAATTATGTATTCATTTACGAACATCCGGTGCAGGTGCGCAGAGACACGTTGGAGAAACCGGACATTTTTCTTGAGGGCAGCGTTAATGCGGCCTCAAACAGGTTAGGCGTTGTTTTACTTAACTGAGCTTTGACGCAGGCGTTAAACTAGCTCGCGATCTTTTAACCATTATATCTATAACTTTTATTAAATACCAATATTTCTGACGTATCGGCTTACAAGCTCACACGAATACAATATAATTATATATGATTGAACATACATGTACTTTGTTTCATATTGATTACTATTGCTTTATTTTATTATTACATTCACACCTGAACATGTATCCTAAAATGACACACTGTCGTGTTTTAAACGTCAAAACAGCTTGTGTTGTTTTATTGTTCCTGTTGTTTGTTGTTGTTTTAAAATATGCATTCCCCAGAATAAGTTTTAAAATATGTATTCCCCAGAATAAGTTTTAAAATATGTATTCCCCAGAATAAATAAATATTACATTTGACCGTCATGTTATATTGTATTTGAATTGTTCATAGCTCGGCGGTGGTTTTGAACTTTGCCTCCTACCACTCGGTAAACTCCAGTGCGGAGGGACTGAACACCAGTTACCGCCTGTGGTTTCCCGCGTATTTGATCCCGCGCACTCCGCTTGTGTCCAGCAACAAAAGTGACTGCGTAATTGTTCCAGACTCAAGTGTGACGTCTTTAGTTGAGATCCAGGTAAACTAACTAAAACAGAAGACATTATATTCAAATGTCGATATTAACCCATTTATGCCTAGTGTCTAGAAAAAAGGCATTGGCAAACAGCGAAGACCCAGATGAGACGCCGCATAATGCGTGTTTTACACTTTATTCTGTATACATTCTATAGCATGTCCTTACTAATTATGCCCCTCTTCGAAGAAGAAGGGGTATACTGTTTTGCTGGATGTCGGTCGGTCTGTTTGTAGGTAGACCATGTCGGTAGAACAGTCTGAATGTCGGTAGACCAGTTCGTTTCCGATCCATAACTCGTCAACAAATTTACCGTTTGGCTTGATACTTCACTGTTGAAACTGGGGTCACTAGGTCAAAGGTCAAGGTCACTATCACACTAAGTGTGCAAATCGTTTCCGATCAATAACTCGTTAACGAATTGACCGATTGGCTTGATACTTCAGATGTGAATTGGCCTTGGACAGTCGATGGCCCCTATTGAAATTGGGGTCACTAGGTCAAAGGACAAGGTCACTATACACTAAGCGTGAAAATCGTTTCCGATCAATACAATGTAAACGAATTGACCGATTTTCTTGATACTTCACATGTGCATCGGCCATGGACAGTAGATGACTCCTATTGAAATTGAAGTAACTAGGTTGAAGGTCAAGGTCACTATCACACTAAGTGTGAAAATCGTTTTCGATCAATAAATCGTTAACCAATTGACTGGATGGCTTCATACTCCACATGTGCATCGGCCTTGGACAGAAGAGGACCCATATTGAAATTGGGGTCACTATGTCAAAGGTCAAGATCACTATCACACTAAGGGCGAAAATCGTTTCCGTTCAATAACTCATCAACCAATTGACCAGTCGCCAACTCCGCCCACATTTTGTCGATCAGCCAATCAGATATCGATTGTTCACACACCCCTCAGCAACGCTTATCTGGCCGCCATTTTGTCCGACAAACAAAGCGTGTTGAACATATGGAATCGACGTAATTTTTAAGAGTTTACACAGATTTTATATCAAATGCATGATCATTACTGTTCGATTATTATTCAAAATTGTAGGTGCTATACATACTTAATAAAAGGTTATTATTTTATCTTTATTTCTTGAACATATGAACGAGTAATGAGAAAACAAACACAATAAATAGTTTAACCACACCAGGTGTGTGTTCTATAAAACGTGTTATACCGTTTGATGCACAATATTATTAAGCAGTTTGGGCAACATAATAATTGCCACACGTGCTTATTAATCTCAGCGTAATTGTCGATGATTAATAAATAACAGTATGTTGCGTGGATCTCAGAATGAAGGAACATTAAGGCATTGTTAGGTACTGTACACAAGAAAAGAAAACTATTTAATTACAGGGCCGTACCCAGGATTTTTTTACTGGGGGGGCCCAACCGTGGAGGGTTTGGGAGGGGTCCCCCTCCCTATATATGTACTTTTTTAATTTGGCACTTTGCAAGGTGAATTTTAATGCTTATAAAAAAACGTTTATTGTGATATGAATTAATGGAATATAACAAGTAAATCAGCACATCTCGGAAGTCTTAAGCTTTAAACATTGGTGTGAATTCACAACAATATTAAAAGCTTTAGATTTCCGAAACTTACAGGTTTAAACTGACGATTATCCACATCAACTCTCGTATTGCTTCCACCATTTTTTTCACAAATCAATAACGTCACAGGTTTTTTAAATCTAATTTTTTGGGAAAGACCTTGTCATTTTTGAGGAAAAAAATTGCACGAAACGCCTAATTTTGGGAGGAAATAATGAAAGTCTTAAATAATCAATTTAACATATTTTACTGTTTTCAAACAAATTCAAGGAAAGAGATAATTTAATTATACAATATTTTTCTACACTGGATCAGGTTAACTTATATAATGAGATCGATTTGTTGTTTCAATTTTCATTTTTTTACCAATGAGCCAATAATAGGTTGATATTACTCAATTCTCGGTACTCAATTATTTTAAATCCTGAATTCTGCCAAATTCTTATCTGTTGCTCGGCAAATTTATGAATCTGTTTTTTTTCTTTTAAACAAACATGTTAACTATCTCATCGTAATCTTTATCAGTGATTCCCTTTCAAAAATTATAAATACTCAGTTTTAATATTTTTGTCAGTGTTTTTGTTCCGGTTCAAATTCATGGCCCTATTCTCAATGCAAAAAGTATATATTGGGACCTAAAAATTCACAAAAAAAGGTTTCAAAAAAACAACAATTAAACTTTTAGAAGGAAAAATACGTCTAGGGCCTTCTCACAGAAGAAAAAAACTTGCGTCGGCAATTATCAGACCATAGTCTACGAACTCCTGTAGCAGTTGCTTCCATTCGCTGCACGTATCAAAATACATGTTACATCAACCATCGATAGATGAAGCATTCATGATCACAATGGGGGACTGATCGGGGATGTGTGTACAAGGCGATAAGAAAACATTGGCTAGAGGCTTATCTCGGTTGGCGAGCGTTAATCCCCTTGTTTATCAGGGACAATAAAACATAGCTGCTCTTTTGTTTGAGGGAAAATGTACTGTGGGCCCTTGCATGAGAGAAAAAATTGCAGTGGGCCGATTATTAATAAAAAAACATAGTTCGACAGCCAGCTGGGGGGGGGGGGCCGGGCCCCTGGGCCCATGGCCTGGGTACGGGCCTGAATTACTTAAATGATTTCCAATTATATGTTTCTTTTCTGTGGATCATAAACAAGGGAAATCATTATAAATTGTTAACTTAAATATTGTTTTAACTAAAGTAAAATTTAATTTATATCTAAATAAAAAAAATCGGTGTCTTTTTAAAACTAACACAATAAAACAAAGATCCAAACATTTTTAATAAACAAAAAACCCATCATAATATGGATATGTCATTTGAATTTAATAAAAATATTTTCAAAATTATATATGAATAGCCACCGGGTTTACTGTCAGACGGTTGAATACAAGTTCAAAATCAATATGAAATAAATGCTCATTTTTACAACGGATTTTTCATCACCTCCCTATATAATATGTATAAGAAACGTTTCTGATGTTCAGTCTGCCGTTAACTCATTTATTTTGATTACGCCATTTCTCTCTAAAGTTTTTATGATTGTATTAACGTTTTACAAAGCAGTTTAGTTAAGTATGCGGCTTTAATAATTTATTTTATAGAAAAGAGCATAATACATCATTACAAATATAGAATTTCCCTCACGTAATCCGCTATAATTGCGATCTGCTTGTCGGAGTTTTCTAATCACTAGACCACGTGACTATGTGGGCGGAGCGATCGATAATTTGGCGACTGGTCAATTGACCGATTGGCTTGATACTTCACATGTGCATAGGCCTTGGACAGAAGATGACTCTTATTAAAATTGAGGTCACTAGGTCAAAGGTCAAGGTCGCTATAACACTAAGGGGTTTCCGATCATTAACTTTTCAACGAATTGACCGATTGGATTGATACTTCACATGTGGCCGGTCCCTACTAAAATTGAGGTCACTAGGTCGTCAAGGTCACTATCATACAAAGTGTGAAAATAGTTTCCGATCAATAACTCGTCAACCAATTGACCGATTGGATTGATACTTCTCATGTGTATTGGCCTTGGATAGTAGATGGCCCCTATTGAAATTGGGGCATAAGGTCAAAGGTAAAGGTCATTGTTACACACTAAGTGTGAAAACGTTTTCCATCAATAATTCGTCAACTGATTCACCGATAAGCTTTATACCACCCATGTGCATTGGCCTTGGATAGTACATGACCCCTTTTAAAATTGGGGTCACTATGTTAAAGGTCAAGGTCACTGTTACACACTTAGTGTGAAATTGTTTCCGATCAATAACTCGTCAACTGATTCATCGATTGTTTTGATGCTTTTTTTGTGAATTGGCCTTGGACAGTAGATGACCCCTATTTAAATTAGGGTCACTAGGTCAAAGGTCATGGTCACTGGCACAATAAGTGGGAAAAGCATTTCTGATCAATAACTCGTCAACGAATCGACCGATTGGCTTGATACTTCCCATGCCCATTGGCCTTAGACAGTAGCTGACCCATATCGAAATTGGAGTCACTAGGTCAAAGGTCAAGATTACTGTCACAATAAATGTGAAAATTGTTTCCGATCAATAACTCATCAACGAATTGACCGATTGGCTTAATACTTCACGTACGCATTGGCATTGGACAGTAGATGACCCCTATTGAAATTGGGGTCACTAGTTCAAAGCCCTGTTTGGGGGGGGGGTATATGTCTCCGACCGCGGAACACTTGTTTGTTAAATGTTTCCAGTGTGAACACCTGTATTTCTCGGAAGTATTCCACTTCTCCGTCGGCGCTGACGTCAACACCTCCGCCGTCACTCCCGTGGGATACAACACCGACCCGTCAGTGGCCCTCCTGGAGGTAACTACTGGTTACAGTAGCAACCTGTCGGACGCTTACAACCTCACGGCATGGTACCCGGAGCCGACCACATTTGCCGACAGCCTCGAGTTCAGCGTGACTGCAGGGATGGCCAGTAAGCTTGAAAGGGCATTTTTATCTGGATGTGTTATGGCTTGGTCTTCATTTAAAAATAAGATATTTTTAACAGTAATATGTTTATATTTTGTTTACATACTTCGGCTGACATCCTTAAATCATCTCCATACAAATAATCAACTTTTTTCCAACAAACGTGGCAACATAATATATCAAATTATGTTTTATAACTGTAAATGAATGTGTTGTTGTTAGAAATAACAACTTGTAAGATAGTGTTACCATCTAATTTCCAGACTGCAACGCGGCTCTGGGATTGAAGAGCGGCGTCATAGCGGACTGCCAGATCAGCGGCTCCAGCAACAGTATCGCCTCCCCCACCCTCGCCCGCCTGGACGGCACCTCAGGTACTCTGTCATATTGAATACATATCACCTCCCCGATCCTCGCCCGCCTGGACGGCCAGTCAGGTACTCTGTCATATTGAATACATTTCGCCTCCCCCATCCTCTCCTGCCTTGACGGTGCCTCAGTTACTTTGTCATATTGAATACATGTCACCTCACCCAACCCCGCCTGCCTGGACGGCATCTCAGGTACTCTGTCATATGGAATACATATCGCCTCACCCATCCCCGCCTGCCTGGACGGTGCCTTAGGTACTCTGTAATATTGAATAAGTATCGCATCCCTCCCCACTCGCCTGGCTGGTTGGCGCCTCGGGAACTCTGTCATATTGAATACATTATATCGCCTCTCTCACTCCCGACCGGCTGGTTGGTGCCTTGGGAACTCTGTCATATTGAATACATTATATCGCCTCTCTCACTCCCGACCGGCTGGTTGGCGCCTCGGGAACTCTGTCATATTGAATACATTATATCGCCTCTCTCACTCCCGACCGGCTGGTTGGCGCCTCGGGAACTCTGTCATATTGAATACATTATATCGCCTCTCTCACTCCCGACCGGCTGGTTAGTGCCTTGGGTACTCTGTCATATTGAATACATTATATCGTCTCTCTCACTCCCGATCGGCTGGTTGGTGCCTTGGGTACTCTGTCATATTGAATACATATCGCAATCCCCACCCAGCCCGCCCGCCCGCCTTGACGGCGCCAATGGTACACTCTTTCATATTGAGTACACCCCCTCCTCTCCTCGCCGGCATGGGCGGCGTCTTAGGTATTCGATCACAACGAATTTATGACAATATTTTCCGATTCTCAATTTAGAAGCATTGACGTAGCACTATTTCGATGTATTCAAATTGGACGTTTAATAAATACGAAAGTGCTAAAGTTTCATGCATTCAGACAAATAAAACCGGTAGGACTACTTCTATTCAATAATAATTCAACTATTCTATTAAATTAACAGCATTAGTTTGAAGAAACGCATTTATTGAGCACTTCCTGATTAGTTTGATAACATATTTTTCACTGCCGTATTTGTAAGTGAATGTGTTAACGCATCGAAATTTAGCACCTCCGTTTTTCCTACTGCCTGTGTAACTGGTTTTAAGTAGCAGTGCCATATGGTATATAATTAGAATCAGAATTAAAAACATGATATTCTGACTGATAAATCAACTCTGGCTTTCGAACAATAATATAAATCAGAATTGATATGTATTAAACGATCAGCAAAGTCCAAAAAGTTGTATTGTTATTGCTGTCTAACTCTTATACGAACAAACAAACACCAAAAATAAATAGACCGCTTTTGTCCATGTAAATGCAGCCTGGAAACCGTACGTTCGTAACGGCAAGTTCGCCGAGAACAGGTTTTGGATGGTTTACTTCGGGGACCAGACGAGAGTGACGTCACTAGACGTGCAGCAGAACACGGTCGCACCTCACAAAGCCACCGAGATTACCCTGGAATACACGAACGACGGAAAGTCCTGGTTTGGATCGGAAACAGTGCGTTTACACGTGTGACCTATAGAAGCAATACATTTTAAAGAGCCCTTTCAAAGATTGTGGCATATATTGAAGTTTGTAATTAATTTCGTTGTTTTGATGAATGTAAACATTGGATCTAAAAAACTTCAATAAAATAAACAAGAATAAAAGTAGAAAGAAAAAAGTAACCCTCAACTGGGTTCGAACCTTTGATCCCTGGCGTAAAAGTATATCGCTTAGACCACTCGGCCATCCGTGCTCATAAAATGGTTGATGTATTTTATATATACTCTTAAAAAGTAATTATCGTAGTATCACAAAATATAACGCCAACAACAGAGCTCTCCAAACTATTAAATCGTTTCGCGTTGCAACGCTTTATAATTTTCAGGTTTTAAATCGTCAAAAGATGCATATAATGGATATTTTAGAGCATGGTAAATATTACTGTTTCCCCACAAATATCATAACTACCACGAAACTTTGCGAATGTGAAACATTTATTTTAAAATTTTGTCTGTTTGCCAAAACATGAAAAGGCCCCTTTAATGCAGCATTGAACAGTCTATATGCAGTTATAGAAGTCCATTAACTCACCTGAATTGTATACGAGTAAAATGCCTTTTCTGCTTTTATAATTCACTTGTAGTTTATACCGAAAGAATTTGAAAACCCAACATGAAATTCCAATTACCTTTATTGATTCCCTATTGAAACTGTAATATTTGAAGCATGTTTTCATATTGTCTGATTGCTATTTTCTCGGCATAGTGATGTCTAAATTATTGATTGACATTTGCGTACTACCGGGATTTCATATTGATTTTTTTTAAAGTGATATGCTTAGCAAGTTAAAACATGTTATAACAACTATTATTGCATAAACTATATCTATAATGCCCTCTGGCGGGTTGCAGAAACTTGGCAAAAGGAGGGCTTGAACGGGAGAAATCGTGTATTAACAATGCGATTCACGTGCCGTTTAAGCCCTGTTATGTGGTTTTTCATAGCCATAATCTGGTCCACGCGCAGTTACTTCCCTTCTCCAGCCTTCGACGACTTTCCAAGCATAAATGGGAAACTGAATAAGCATCAGTTTCCTCATGCATGCATGGATAATGGCTATTTCAATCCACTTTTCAAGTTAAACCATATGCACTCTCTTGACAACAGCTTTATTTTATTGGCAACGTCAATGAAGTTTAGGTTATTTACTCAACACTTTCAAAAGGCTATGCTGTAAATTTAAGTGTTTATGTACCTTCAACGTTCCTGTTGTAAATTCCAAAATAATTCCTCATTTCTTACTTTGCGCGGCTGCATTTCAAGTTTGCATTAATCCACTGGTTAAACACATTTAAAATCAAAAACTGCCTATCCGAATGTAAAGCCTCGTCATTTTGGATGATGACCGAGTGAGGCATATGTAAAACACAACCTTGAACTGTATTGAAATAATCGAATTATTTTGTCGATGTCGAATGAACAAAACATATTGTTTTCAAAGTTATTTAAAATTATTTTGGTGTGTGTGATTTGTTTATGTAATAATAGCGAAAATACACATTTTCTCGGACATGATCATCTGCGGGCGCTCTCAAAATCCGGGTCTGCCCTCGTGCTGCGCACTCGGGCAAGAACGGATTTTTCGAGCGCCCGCAGATGATCATGTCCTCGAAAACGTGTATTATCCCTATAATGAAAAATATATCCGTACATCGGTTTTTGTAGCTTTATGTAAATGTTCAATTAATCATGCGTTGAACTTGGTAAAGAGAATAATCTAAAATAATAATAGAACATTCATAACTTATGCATCTTATTTATAAGCTAATGTTTACCAGGCATTGACTTACGACAATATGATACAAACAAACCAATGAAATTGTAATGATAGCTTAGGTTTATATAGCTTTACAATATAATAACAAAAATTACAATCAGTTATTAAAATGATTTAGTCAATCACAAAACCAACTTGGCTATAAACGCTTTGCAGAAAAGCCTGGGCCCCAACCCCGGACCATTGACCAACGTTCTGACCAGTGGAACCGTCTCCCGCGGTCTCCGTATTCGTGTCACAAACGACACTACCGGCATGAACATGCCGAATGTCGCCCTCAAGTTCGAACTGTACGGCTGCGAGATAACATCGACCGTCACCCAAGCAGGTATAGAAGAACTGCGTCATACGGAAATGGGTCTTACACAACATGCGACCAGCTAAGCTCTAGAACAGGATCAATCCTGTCTGCTAACGATACCACGAAATATATCGTGACTTTATAGTGGGGAGCGAAGCTCCGGATCAGACTGCGCAAACGCACAGGCTGAATTAGAGCTAGGCTGTCCGCTTATGGCATACGATCCATTTCTGCATGACACGTTTTGGAACTAAAGATTTATTATGTCTATCGACAATCTTTCGATGCATGCTAACGTGGAACAAATTCTTGTGGAAAAAAGCCGACAATTTCATTGAATACTATTTAATGGTAAGAAATACATTTGATTTCATTTATGTTCAAAAGCGCTTGGTGCTAATGCAATATAAACTTTGATTTTCGCTGGCCATGCAAGTACAAAGTAATCTTACTCGATTTTTTCCACAAGTATCCAACGCTATCGTGATTATTTTAAATCTTTTATAAATTATAATAACGAAAATATGATTATATGACCGATTTCGATGCGTTTTCTTATTTTGGTAGATATTTATATATCAAGCAATATATATGAGTCGTGTTCTGAGAAAACTGTGCAAAATGCATGTGCGTAAAGTGTCGTACCTGATTAGCCTGTACAGTTCGCACAGGCTAATCAGGGACGACACTTTCCGCTTTTATGACATTTTTCGTTTAAATGAAGTCTCTTCTTAGCAAAAATCCAATTAAGGCGGAAAGTGTCGTCCCTGATTAGCCTGTGCGGACTGCACAGGCTAATCTTGGACGACACTTTCGCACAAGCTCTCGGAACGCGACACATATATTAACTTGTGACCATGCAAAATGGGTCTTATGCCTTTCGCGCAGTTGGTCAGGAGCTCCGCTGGTCGCTAAGTATGAGACCACGAAACATTGCGTGACTTTTATAGCTTTTTCTTTGAAAATGCTAAAATACTTAAATTAGTTTTGCTTCAAAGCTTTGCAAATTGCACAAACAAGAAGATGAAGACCTCAAATATATTGTTTTGGTAAACATTATGCAATTTAGCATGTAGTAACGTTTTTCACTAATTGTACTTGAAAATCACACATTTAACGGACTACACGGTACTTTACGCAACAGATCACGTCGGGTTTAAGATTTCGTGTATTTTATGGGATTTATCGATTATTTAAAAAAATAACTTCTGGATTAATATATGAGGTGTGGGTCTAAAGAAAATAGACAGCTTTTATCAGTTAAGTAGATACAAAAGCATTGGTCTCCCTTATATAAAGCGTTGAATTCAATGTAACGAACATATTTAAGCATGGGCGTGGAACTTATGCTTGATTTCAATACCATGTAGTACTTGCAAAACGTGTGTCATCAACAATATTTATCTGAGATTTTCTGTTAAAGTAGCTGACAAGATGAACCCACGGCATATTTACTTTAATAAACTACTGATTTACTGAGAATGGTAATACATGTATATTGTGCAGGCATCAGTTAGAAATATGAAGATCGATTTACGTCAATACACTTGAAACGCACTGACGTTCATTCCTTTCATTTATTTAAATCGATTTCAAAATAGTTTCTTAAGAGCTAATTTAACTTATGTTCTGAATTACATATTTTTAGCTTCATGCGCAGTGGTGGCTGCGACGAACCCAACAGTACCAACAGGTAATACTTTTTTGTCACGCGTTGTCACGTGTTGATAGAAAGCACAATCACACCGATGAGTCGAAATATTTTTAAGTAATAATTGAAGCACACTTCACCTAAAATGAGTCCGTGCTTTAACGAACCGAAATTAAAATAACTTACATATAATGGTAATATGATGCTACATGTACACCTTTTGTGTTCTGGTATGTTTTATTCCATATTTAAGTTCTAGTCAAGTACGTGTATGTTTAAATGGTGTTTTAATTTATATGCACGCTACAGATTCTGCGATTGAATGGTTTGAATTTTCTTACTTGACGTGTTAGCGTAGCATAAATACCGAGGAAAAATACCAGAGGTATAAATGTATCTCCGGTGTAGTATTTACTTGTGCACTAGTAGACACTGTCGATTAATCGTACACAATGTAACATGCCTTAAAAACTCAATACAAGGCCTGTTAGTTTGAATCATTTTCTAATATGGTTCACAATTGATTAAGCGGTTTGTCGCCGACAATATCTACAAAACTAACTTAAAAGCCAAACATGTAGATCAACAGTTTTCAAGTGCGTCAAATCTGAGTATACTCTGTATAATTGACTGTGAATGATAGCTCTAGTACTTCGATCATTTCAGACTTCTACCACCGCAGTTTCCTGACGACATCTGTCGGTCAGGTAATCGTCTGTGACCGGAAGTCAGATAGGTAAGTAGAGGTGATGCAATATAAATCTTTTTATCATTATATATACTAGTTGGTTACAGTTCGCGATAAAGAAACAATATATGCATATCATAATATATAAGAATTCAAGAAAGAGAGGGTCATGTTGACCCTTTAAGCGCTCCTCTGAGCTTAAGGTCAATGATTGACGAAGACTTGACCTGGGGATCCCAGTTTTGGCCATTGTTTATCAAGATTGTTTTATAAGTACCATTTACCTAGTTTTTGACCCCACTTGACCTAGACTAAGAATTGCCTAAGAATTAAACTTCTAACAAAATTCCATCACGATTGAATGATTAATCTTCTTTTTAGAATTATAACGATTTTTTTTCTCGAACACTCGTCCACGATTCTTTCTTGGCCTAGATATTATCTTGATAAACATTTTGACCCATTTTAAATTAATTTCGTCATAATTATTGCGTCTAGATTGGTAAAAAAGTGCGTTTTTTTTGGCGTTGCTGTATTAAGCCAGCTTTTCACCTTACCTGACCTTTGTAAGTGTCCAATACAATTCAAATATAATTTCCCGCGGCTAGGTACGAATGAATACACTTCATTTATTCCATTGTCTGATTTGAGTATACCACCAGAACATTGGAAACATATCCGCGTCTTTGTAACAATGTTTTACTGCATGAAACAATGTTATCTCTAATGAAAAGGCTTAATAGATAGAACAGTTTTACACTCAATTCTCGACATCAATACAGTTTGTGGGTGCACCTTTTATTTTCAGAAATTACAAGCGCAAAAGCGTTTATACTTAAAGGCTATGTTCTCATATTTAGTACTTACTTCCATATTCCTGTCAACATGTTAACAGAACAGAACAGAACATAAGTTTATTACGACTTGTACATAGTACATCGTCAGTCTTAACCTTGTAATTATACATACATCAACAGGTCATGTGAATAGGAAGTGATCATACAGTTATAAATAATATACATTCAATCTAACGTAATGCATGCAAGTAGTTTGAGGAAAAAGAAAATAGCATTTTTTACAAACTATTTATGTGGCACGGTGGCTATCTAGTTATCAACATTTACGGAAATATACTAAATTAGAATTTGATTATCTTGCGCATAAAATGTGTATTATTATGTTAATAATAATAGTAAGACATAACACACATATTTTGCATATATTACACAGTTTCCATAAGGCATCAAATTAAACAATCAGACACGTCTGTTTTACATCTGTATGTAAAAAAAAAGAAAGAAAACAGTAATACTTTTTTGTTTTGAACAAAAGTTGGGCATGTAACATATAACATATGATTCAGTTAACATGTAAAAGTTTAAAGAGCAGTGGAAGCGAGGTTAATACATTACGTTTCAACCCGCGAGGTATCGGGTCAATTCGCGGTTAGTGTGTGAATGTCAGAGTTAATAAAGGTCATCACCGGAGTTCGCGGCCAGTAAAATATTCGTTATGTAATAAAGAAGCTATCCGTGAACTAGGTTACTTGAAATTTTCTTTAGACCAGAAATATGTTAAATGAAGATAATCAGCAATATATATATGGTAGGTCAATAATAGATTCTTAATGTGTTAATAGATCCTTAATGTGTTTTCAACAATGCAATGATAAATATTATTTAATTAATTTAACAATACTTATTCCACCATATTGACTAATGTATTGAGCATGAGCGCGATGATTCTCGATACTGTAAACAATCGAATCAAATAGCAATGCCCGACAAATCACTCAAACAGGTTTGTTCGAAGAACGCGCCTTTAAATACGGATACTTCGCGTGTGACCGGTTGACTCATATGTTTTAATTTCACTTCCATTCTTATTTTGGTTTTCTGTTTTGTATCTACAGGTTTATGACCAGCAATATGTTATAATGTAAAATAAGCCGCGAAAACTCCGCGTAACATCCCGTACTGCGTGTGATGCAGCTGAGAACTGCACAGAAAAAGACATTCGCTATCCTTGATCTCATTCATTGAACTATCAACGCCGTATATCTTTTTTAAAGATATTTCTTGTTATCTATATCCGGTATTATCGAAATAAAAAATGGTTAAAGTTTCATCAATATTGATTGGTAATGTCAACCCATGAGTGGTAAAGAGCTAAAAGTTTACAACGCTCGACTCACGACAATTGACACTGGGCATAGATTGATCTCAAACGCTCTCATAAATTACTCCATGCTCCAAAGAAATTCATACGGAAACTAAGCCACATATATTTTTTTAGTTAGGTAGCATTGTCGCAACACAAGGAACCAAATTTCGAATTATCATTAATGTCCAAAGAGAATTCTCCAAACATATGGAACATGGGCACGACTACATTTGTGATGTCCACACATTTGTTGTCGATATTTGTCACTATATGGTATATTAAATATTAATGTGGTATATAAAATATTAATGTGCATCGACATTGTCGATTCAATGATTTATTAGTTATTAGCATGATACCATATCTTATTGCAGCTCGACATATCACGGACACTGCATAAGGAGTCTGAACAACGGCGATGAGTGGAACGGTAATAGCATAACGACTTCATCTCGGCTATAATATCTGCAAGGGTTATTGTTTGTTCTGTCAGACCCTTTGTTTCGTCTCAGCCTTGTTGATTTACATCCATATTATCTTGCTATTGAATATGATCAGTGACACCAAGTCTGCTGATAATACACATATTTTGCATAAGAGGTGCTTCGGTTTAATAAACTATTTTATTTGAATGCTTAAAAGTATTTTTACAAATACCGACTCCAAATGTACGTTTTACATTATAAAATATGATTTTACTTCTCAATTATAATGTATAAAAGTATCGTTGATGCAATACTCCTTAACCCATTTATGCCTAGCGTCTAGAAAAAGGCCTTGGCAAACAGCGTAGACCCATCAGGGTCTGCGCTGTTTGCTATAAGAATTTCTGTAAGAAATATTCTAAATATAGAAATAAATATACTAGACATCCCTAATTTTTGAAATAAATTGATCCAATTTAGAAGGAGGGAAAGTCCACCAGGCATAAATGGGTTAAACTGTACAAGTGCATATGTAATGTTCAACGATGAACGCATATTTCCAATCCTTACCCATATTGACGATGTTGTTGTACATCCGCTTACGCTCGTTGACAGAAATTGACGGCAATCTGGCAAGCATGATTGGTCGCGAGACGGCACTGAATGTCCTCTACGCGTACGGGCAGAACCTGAAGACGATTCTCCAATCTACCGACGAAGGCCTGACGTGGATGACGGCGTCGCCCGATAGACTGGCGGCCGACAAACTACTGGGCACCTGGATCGGCGCCAAAAATGTCCCGGAAACGAGCGAGAGCAATCTCATCACCGCGACGCCGCATTTCACATTCCAGCAGTCACCATGGGGAGGTAATGTATGGAAGGGAATTTTTAATTATATTAGAATCATGTAAATGGGCAGCGTCGGAAGCACGGCGTAGTTCTCATTGCTGCCCGAAGCCGATCTCGCGTTCGCTCGTAAATGTCCGGATATCGTAGCGGCAAATACACATGGAATAAATGTTCACACACAAAATAAAAACGAACATTTTGTATATCGTAAAATCTATGTTACCAGGTCATATCTAGCATTGAGTTTTTGGCTATTGCTATGAGGTACACTGATTTTTTTATATGTTAACTTTATTGTTTGCTTAAAAAAAACACCGTAATATTCATTGATTTTGATGAGTCTTATTGGGGCTTGAATCTGTTTTTTATTCAAATAGTTTTCTAATTCTAATCTGTCGTTGTTGTTCGTTTCCACATCAACATCTTAATATATAAATGAAAATAGTTTTATTAATTCGCGTGTGTTTCAGCAAATGTGCATTTTCAAATAATTATAAGCAAAGTGAAGTCCTAAACATTTCCATTAGTTATCAATATACCATCCGTTGTCCGACAGTAAATAACTGTTAAAGGGACCTTTTCACAGATATTTGCGTGTATTGAAGTTTGTCATTAAATGCTTAAAATTGATAAATGTAAAAATTGGAACTTAATAGCCCCTGTAAAAAAGAGAATACATTTAAAAAAAAATATCCTCAACTGGGCTGGAACCACTGACCATAGGAGAAAAAGTCTAGCACACAACCCAATCGGGCATCCGTGCTGATATATTAAACTTTATTTTAGCAATCAACGTTATCTCAGAACATATAACGAAAACAACAGAACTCTCCAAATTATTCAATAGTTTAGTTTTTGTAACGTTTTATACGTTCCAGGTTTTTAAATCGCTAAAAGATGCATATATAATGGATATTTTAGAGCATGGTATTACATTTTACTGGCAAATATGTAACTACAACAAAAATTCGCAAATCTAAAACCATCTTTTTCAATTTTTACCATTTACACCAAACGTGAAAAGGTCCCTTTAACGCGTGCATATGCATAGAGCATACACTATACCATGTAAATTACTGTAAATTACTGGTTTTATTATCGTTCCAGCAACGTACTCGGGGATGTTCTACAATACAGTACAGAAGCACAAATGGTCGTCCGCCTAAAGTTGGAGTCACGTGACAAATTTAAGTGGACGAAAAACCCAACTGGCGGCAATTTTAAGAACGATACTGTTTTTTCAGTGATTAACACTCATGTTGTTTAATTCTTGTTATTGCAGTAGATGATTTGTTTATCAACTGTAGTTTTAGCGTTTAATGCCAAAATTAATTTACATCTAAATATTGGTTTCACACTTGTTTTAGACAAATCTGTAACACACATAACTTGATATCGAGACTATTTTTTATTAATCTGAACATTTATATTTGCTTACTACATACCACATTTTTCAAAAATGAAAGCCGATGCATTGTAATGCTTCTCCATCACATTTTTTAACCTGCTAATGATTTTACTTCAATATTTAATCATATGACAATCCCTGCAGATATATACTTTCAAACAATTATATATTATTGCAAATATTTCGTGTTATTTCAACGTATCAGTCTAATGCGAACTGTGTTAATTTACTTCAAAATATAATTTAACCTGCTGAGTTTTAGAACTTACATAATATCTTTCAAGGTAAAGAATCGTGCTTTTAATGTTTCTTAACTTACATTTTCGTTATTACAAAATTATGACCGCTTTGGATAAAGTATTCAGTAAAGGGAAAATAAAAAATATATTCAAAATGAGAACAGCTCTCCCATAAATTGAACATTTCATTTCCAAGAATGTTGCTGAAATTATTAGGCGAAATAAAAACGTATGTCACTTTTTGCAATCTTCAATAAGACGTTTGATAACATCTGCTTAAAGTTTGTTTGTTTCTGTTTCTATACGTAGATATGAGTTGTCGTGCTTTTTCGTAGAAGAAATTACCAGCAACAGAAGCAAAAAAACAAGACAAGTATTTGATCCGTCCTACAGTTCTAAAACACGTAAACCTGGATGTATCAAAATAATCGTTTGAAACTTTTATAACAACGGCTATATGTTGTAAGCCAGCATGCACACGAACAATTTACATAGTTCATAGAGTTGTAATTGTGGTCTGTGTTATACTGTGTTTTACTTTCCTGACTTTGTAGAACTCTCCTGTACTGTCTGGGTCAATTACTATTTTTATATAAGTGCGTAAAAATCTAACTGTGATAAGTTGTCTAAATCTCTTTACTCGTATTTCGTTTTGTTTGTTCGTTGGTTTAGAAAATCATAATTGTATTTTTCTTAAAAATGTTAGGTTTTTGGTCATAAAATAATGTTTCGACGACATTGTGATTTCGTTTTAACTGGACCATTTAGAAAACGGTATGCTGTGAACAAAATTGATTTCAAACATATGTGCAACCACACATTTGCGTTTCAAATATAAACAAATTGGATCTTTATCTCCACCAGCAGGAGGAACACTTTTTAGCATAAATTATATCAAAGGTCAATGTAAAGCAATTTTTGTTAGAAAGTAGAGGGGGGGGGGGGGTGCGGTCATGTCTCGACTAGCGAAATAATATATACATTCAATAAACATTCGAACCATTAGAGAGTCGTGTGTTAAAAGGATGCATGTGCGACGACCTTTGTATTTGATTTCCGTTTATTAGTTGTTCGCTTGCGAACAGCTTAAGTAATAAAAGCGCTGAAGGCACTGAAGATGTTCGCTATTGCATAATTTAACACGCAATTCAGTTTTCAAAATCAATCGCAAGTTTGAAATGAACACACACCATTCAAATTAATAAAGTGTGTGTCATAGCGCACGGGTCGAGTTTTGTGTGCACGTTTTATCATCCTTATTATTTCGTAAAAATAACTTAGACAAAATAAAAACAACATGGCTTTTTGGACGTTCTGAAAGCATAGAAAGTATGATGAAAATGGTAATGAGAACTTAATATAAATAAAATTTGCAGTCACCATCATATAAAAGGAATATTTTTGGAATATCAAATAACTATCTCACCAAGAATATAACTTCATAATGAAAGTTCCGTGTACAAATTTTTTGATTTTTGACACCATATACAAATTCAAAATATACAATAATCTTCGTATCTTGTATGTAGAGGAATAAAAGTATATACACATTGCTGTTTATGCTTGTTACCCGAGCAGTTCACACGGTGTCAACAACGCTAACATAAACATAGGTATAGAGCACTAGTGCGCTTATTAGGCGTAGCTGTTTTACTCAGTGTCATCTTAGTGACTTTTACATAACGCCAATAGACACGCATGAATATTTTCGAATATGTAATATGCTGATTCGAGATACAACCTCTGAATCTCTGCTACATCACTGCGTATGTGCTCAATTCAAAAGATGTAGCACTGTTCAGAGTAAGGAATTCCGGACTACTCTCTGTGTGCTCAAACGACACAAATTGTGGCCCTGTTACAATTACCGGTTACAATCCATCTCGCAGAATTTCACTTTCGCCTCCAAGATGAGAAAACAATCATTAGCGAAATAGAATAGTGTCACGATAACAGAAAATCGTTTTATTATCACACACAATGTTTGCCGTACTTGGTCAGCACGTCTGGAAATCATTCCTAAATGTGTGGATAGGCGGCCATTTTTAACAAATTTGCTATTTTGAATTCTATTTTGTATCAAAAAGCATTGTTCTTAAATGTGGTATTTTCAATTCGCAATCAGATTTGTAATGACCCTCGTCATGCGAAAATGGGTCTTATTCGAACTCAAACCTCTTGAATATATTATACAACTCTTTATCGCGCGAATACGCGTAGTAAGCGGGTAATGGGCTCCTAGTAGCTAAGGCGTATCGACCTGAATTTTAGGCTAACCACCTTAGACGGTCGCTAAGCGACCTTTTAAAAACCTGATAACTGCCTTATCTGCCGCATCCGCGCCTAGAAAAAGATGTATAATGTATGCAAGAGGTTTGATTTCTTCAACTATATTCATTCACAATTGGAAACATAATGTGAATATCGTGTTAAATGGAATATTTTAAACGGAGCGTATAGAGTAAATAATCAATAAACAATGTTTGTATTATACGTGTCGCAGAAGAGAATGTTTATGAATTATTAAAATAGTCCACTATCTGCTGCGTCTTAATGACATAGTATTTTTGCTCAGCACAGGTCATTCATTATTTGAGGCTATTAATAGATGCGGGAAAATAAAACAACTGCTAGTCAATAGGGGATGTGGAGAGTCCAATACACTATCACGCGTCTGTTGCGTAACATTGTTGATAGTGTTTGCTACTACAGCGGGGTTAAATTTGATATGAACAGAACAGAACAGATATTTTATTTTATTTGTTCATAGTACATCATCATAACACATATTATTATATGACAATTTATAACATCACGTATATCAGTATAATATATAAACACGAATTAATATTTCAATATAACATAACACAGCATGTAAAGAGGATGATCAGTTTTCGTTAACATTTGTAATTTCGTTTCTAATTTCCAAGCTTTCTTTAACATATTTTGCAAATTTAATCAATACAAATTTGTTTTCAGTTTTCAAAAGCTCAATAAATTTGAACATTGATGGTCGTACATAATACTGTTTCTTAATATATTTCTTACGTATATTGCTAAAACAAGGACAAATAAAGAGTGAAATGGTACTCGTCTTCAATATCGACGGAATTACAACATTGACAGTATCGCTCATTTCTTGATATTCTATTCCTACCGAATCTACAAGTTTGAACTCTTAAAGAATGTGCAGATAATCTTATTCTAGTGACAAAGAACCTTAAACTACTTGGCAATACATCTAGAAATAGTTCATATGACAGAGAATCTTTACAATTTTGTAACAAATCTAATACATTACTATTTTCAACAGAGCTATGCCAGTCTTGTTTATAAGTACATGTATCAATCAATCTTTGTTTAAATATATGTGGAAATGCTTTACAATCAATATTATCACTATCTATAAAGCAATCAGCAAAGCCATATGTTTCTATCAATTGTTTAACATTTGATACCCAATTATTATTACCTTTTGAACAATCAGATATACTTTGTCGATAAATCGTTTTCATAATAATATATCAGTATTTAACAATTTACATTAATACTTTATTATCCTAATATATCGAGTAATATATAACGGGTATCTTCCTAAGTCACCATATACACCAGCGTTACAAGTACTCATTCTGACCTTTAAAACACTTTAACGCATTGTAATTTGGGTTTAATATAATATTTTCTTCAATTATACATAAGTAATTTTTATGCTTTTAATGATTTACCAATTAAATGCTCTTGATTCATAGCGAAATTGCCAGTGTAATTAAAAATTGTACCGAGATAGTTGAAGTTATCTACAGTTTCTAACAAGTTCCCATGGTAACTCCACTTCTCATTTGGAAGTACTCTGTCTCTTTTTCTAATAACCATTACCTTGTTTTTTTTAGTGTTTTTCTCAAGACCTCACAGTTACAATAATCCTATAAACTATCTAAGCTATTGTGTAAGTCTTCTGGTGTTTTACCCAAAATTGCCATATCATCAGCAAATAACAATAATATTAACAGCATATCCTCAAAATATAAACCTGAATCTAAATTACTTTGTAAATGTAGTTCTAGGTCGTCCACGAATAAAGAAAAAAGCAGAGGCGAAATTATATGTCTGGGAAACGTTCTTTTGTTCTCAAAAGTTAGCGGGTGCTAACAACGCAATAGTAAAATGTTAAGTTCGTTTATATGCACAGTTCCCAATTAATACAACGTTGAACATAAGTTCACCAATAACTACAGGTATACTTCAGACAACAAAACAAATGCTTTATAATCGCTAAAACCGAATATAAACAAGAAATGTGTTTGTCAGAAACACTATGTCCCCTTCTGCGCCGCTTTGAAGCTGTATATTTGACCTTTGACCTTGAAGGATGACCTTGACCTTTCACCACTCAAAATGTGCAGCTCCATGAGATACACATGCATGCCAAATACGAAGTTGCTATCTTCAATAATGCAAAAGTTATGGCAAAATGTTAAAGTTGGAGCAAACAAACACACAAACCAACCAACCAACAGACAGGGCAAAAACAATATGTCCCCCACTATAGTGGTGGGGGACATAAAAACACACTTAATATTGCATCAGGTAAGAAATATCTTTTAAAAAGATATTCGGCGAACATGCTGAATTTGAAATAAAGTTTGAGATTTATGTTTCTAAATAATTAAATTGAAAAACAAAAGTGAAACAATTGTGTGTGCGTGTTTTCACTTGTAATTCGCATATTTGCCGCATAAATTGTGTGTTATTATAGTTAAACCACACATTAGTGTTCATAGATACAAATTATACAACGGGAGTTCACATCATATGTGTCCTCACATGGCTTATTTCAATACCATCGAAATATATCGTGTGTTAATTTGTAACACGCAGTTTTCTTTCGAAACATTCAAATCACAATTTCATAAACGCGTCATGCGAAAATGGTCTAATGGCGTTTCGGCCAGCGTAGCTCAACTCAGCCTGTGCATTTGCGTAGTCTGGTCAGAGGCGATGCTGTCCGCTATAAAATCATTCAAGGTTTTATGGTCTCATTATGTTACTCCTGACCAGACTGAGACATGCGCATATTAACTGGTTCTCATTATTCCATTTTCGTCATATTTTTAATGCTTTCAGAACGTCTAAAAAGAGACATCTTGTTGTTGTTTTGTTTACATTATATCTATAACATAAATATGATGATAAACAGTGCACACACATCTCGACCTAAGACACACTCTGTATAAATTTGAATGGGTTGTGTTCATTTCAAACTCGCGATTTAAAAAGTTAAACACGAATTTTGATAAATGAGTTGCGTCTAATATTATGGAATAGCGAACAACTTCAGTGCCTCCAGCGCTTTGATACATGTATATTAATTCATCACCGCGAATGGTTTGATGTTCGCAATTTGTCTTCCACTTTGCATGCGAGGAACACACGTTCTGCAATTATATACAAATAGTTCATTACTTGCGAGTGTTTGTTTACCAATACAAATCGAACATGGGACTTTAACA
Source organism: Dreissena polymorpha (assembly GCF_020536995.1). NCBI lineage: Eukaryota > Metazoa > Mollusca > Bivalvia > Myida > Dreissenidae > Dreissena > Dreissena polymorpha. Next base: position 4,081,915 of record NC_068356.1, read on the forward strand.
TTTATTTAACACTATTAAGTCAATACATTGATCCTACTGTGAGCATACGTATGCGACTTAGAGACGACAATCTAGTATTTTTCCATAATACAACTATAAAGACACGTCTGTATAGAATTTTTAACAGAGCGCGTCTGATATATTGTCAACTTGGGATTGCTATTTACGTCCTTAAACACGTCTTTTTCGATATTATTACAAAAAATATAATACTTTTGAACAGAAAATGAATATATTTAGAATGTGCTAAAAAGTCTCTATATCTAGAGATAGTTTACAACCTATTGAAAGCGACCGCTATTTTCGCGAGTCATTAAACTTGTTCAAACAACAATTAGACAGCAATACGGGTATATGACGTCAATGGGAGATCTCAACAAAGTTAGGCCAAGCAGCCGTTCTTGGCAGTTTCTGCTTTTGGTGGCATTTAAAGGGCCATCTATAAGCATTTATATAGACGCGCAATTGCAACCGGTATTCGTTCATTTATAATTTATGAAATTCGATATCGCCCCATTGGTGCAAAAAGGTACCATGTGCCTTCTAATTTCAATGTCACATGGTACCATATGCCTTCTAATTTCAATGTCACATGGTTCCTTTTTGCACCCAGGATCGATATGATCTCTGATATATGCCGACAGCGTTTTCGCTGAAACATGGATCAATAGGGGTGGAAATGAATGTTTGCTACTGCTATTCAAACTTTGTGATGTGACAATATGTCCCAACAGTTCAGTATTGATTTCTGAGGTTATTACCATAAAGGTGTTCTTCGAATCGGAACCAAAGCCTTTATCTAGCGGATCGAAGTCGCTGTTATGATTAGCGGGTTTGCTAAAGTGGACGAGTATAATATTGATTAGGTATGTGTGACGTCATGCGGATATTGAAATTTTATTAAATGTGAGCTGATATAGATTCCAACAAATATGGCATCTAGAGATTTCAGTGTTCTGAGCTTTCTCGAACCGAACAATCATGCTATTTACAAAGTTGAATACTATTTTTTATAATTAAATTCACCAACGATCATGACAACGAAAAAAGAAGTATTCTTTTCTGTGATTTTCTATGCACTGCAAGGTAAGACGTTTTAATTAATGGTAATTTTTTAAGCTACATATATAACGTATTTCGTTTGTGAAGTTCATTAAAATACGCAAGCAAGAAAACGGCATGTAACAATTATTACACATCCCAGAATATAACCGACTTACGTGATCGTACTTGATACTTGAATGTTTTAATTACATTGCCCATTATAGTTGTATTTTAAATCTTGAAAGTTAATTTAAATCTTCTGTATTGTTTTATGCAGCAACATATGTAAAAGATATAGTATATACGCGTTTGTCTTTTTTTTATTATGATATGGGTAATCGTTGTAACACATCTTCAAATGATATGGTAATATCAAAAGTTTTCAAATGAATATTTTAAGACCGAAAATTGTAATCGTAACATTAAACATGCATTTGCTACTGTGTATTTTTATACAACGAACTTTTTTAATATAACTTTTTACATTTTGTCAATAAATAGCAAGATATTTAGTGTTTAATATAGTCTTTTTTAAAGCTTAATTCGGGATTTCTGTTAGGTCATGAAATGCTTTCACTTTCTCTCCGATACCATATTGCATTGCGTGATGATATTAAAAACAAAACAAAAACAATTCATTACTAACACATATCGTAAAGTATTAACGAAGCAATTACTAAGTTCACGTATTTAAGTACATGCCACCTGGCATCTTTGTTAGGAGCCAAGTTCACTATACAATTAAAAGAAAACAACGAACCTACAGCAAGAATACAAACTGAAAAAAACAACACAATTAAGCGTACAGACATGTCATGTTAATAATTAACATCTTCTATTGCAGCATTAGTTTCCGGGACCACGAAAATATGTTACAACTTTAAAAACGAGCCGCGCGAGCGCTCGTGTGCTAACGGTTGCTGTGGTACCGACTATGAGCAGTATTGCTGTGACAACACCCTGCCTATAGTGGGCTCAGTACTAGGTACCATTTAATACATATGAATCTAATTTAAAAATATACATTTTGCGATTACCATTTGGTTTTCGTGAAATATTGTGGACCATGAAGAGAAGACGTCAGTCGTGAACGAAAATATACATATGAAGCGCGCTCTTGAAAAAAAAAACTGGTTTATTGCATGTGCGTAAAGAGTCGTCTCCGATTAGCCTGTACAGTCCGCACAGGCTTATTAGGGGAGCAAATTTCGGCATATAATTGAATTTTTTTTAAACAGACTTTCTTTTTAACGAAAAAAATCATACAATCGGAATGTGTCGTTAAATATTATCCTGTTTGGGCTGCACTTAACAATTTACGCACCTGCGTTAAGACTGGTTTTCCCGAATTCGTATATATGAGCCGCGTTTTGAGAAAACTGGGCTTAATGCATGTGCGTAAAGTGTCGTCCCAGATTAGCCTGTGCAGTCCGCACAGGCTAATCAGGGACGACACTTTCCACTTTTATGGTATTTTTAGTTTCAAGGAAGTCCCTCCTTAACGAAAATAAAGTTTTGGCGAAAAGTGTCGTCCCTGATTAGCCTGATTAACAAGGCTCAATTATGTCCAATAATTAACGACAACTAGCATTTATTATTGTAAATTCGATGAGCAGCTAAATATCAAACTTTATTACATGAACAACTATTAGTATTTTTATATACCTTTAGAAATATTCAGTAATGTTTGATAAACAAGTACTTGATACAATATTAAGCTTCTACAACGACAAACACGATGTTCGATACATGTTAACATTAGCTTTTTATCTATTGTTAAAAGTATAACACCGTATAACTTGATTGATATAAGAAGTTTTTTTTATATTTTTTTACTTATTATACAAGGCTTAATATGGCATGAAACCACACATAAATGGCTCCTAAGTTTTGGCCGCGGAATGTGTATTGCATCGATACGACTTGTCCATACATGAATGTTCAATGTAAATATCATCGAAAGTATATGTGAACTGAACTATATATATACGCATCATAAACACATCTGCGAATATACAGATCATTCGTTTCGTTATTACCAAGTTCGTCTAACAAATCGTGTTAAACTGATATGATATTCGTTCTTTTATGCATGATACATTATTAATCAGGAAGTCAGTTAAATGTTTGCTATGATTGTAATCACGAATCAATAATTGCGTACTCTTTATGCTTATCTGGGACGAAACTTTATGTACATTCATTTAGCCCGGGTTTTCCTGAACAAGGTGCAAATATAATTTAAAATAAATTTTGTAGTTATGTGAGCCAAATTCTGTCTTAAATATACCGGGTAGTACCCTCAATTTTTCAAATTAATCATTTTTAAGAAAAAAAATCACATACGTTTGTATACAATGCCTTTGTATTAGCATTTAAGTTACAGGTGTCTCAAATGATGAGCATGGTCTATATATAAAACCTTTGTGTAATACTTCCAGGTGCCGCCGCGGTGTTTGCGATAATTCTGGCAGCAGGCTACTACTGCTACCGTAAGAAGAGCAAGAGTCGCCAGGCTGCGAGACAGACCGCTGTGATTGTACGATGCGGATGCGCTTCGACCAATGCCGCTAACGCAAATAATACACAACAAAGAGGTTTAGCCGTTCATGTCTTTATAACTGGTTCTCTATGATAACTTTTATTTGAGTCGAAGTAACTGTGTTTGATAATGGACTAAAAATTTTTATTTGTTAGGTCAATGTCTATGGACTATTTAATAGTTTTTTAAAAATCAGATTTATAAGTTTAACTTATAGTTTACAGTTAACACTTTCTTATCAAGGCATTAATAATGTACTATGATTTGTTTATTAACTTCAGGTCCGCCACGAATTCCGGCACCACGTGGCCCGCCGTACAGAATCCCCATAAACCGCGCCTCCCCGACCTCCAATACACATTACAACCCCGCGTTCGTCTTGGCTGACCACGTGCCGAGCGCGTTCCAATACGACCAAATGGCAGTTTACCCGCCCCTTGACCCAGCGGCCCCTATGCTCCCCCCGTACGAGATGACGTTAGCTCCGCCCCCTTATGCAATGCACAAGTCTGAGCCGCCTTCACGACCTCCATCGTACAACGACTCCATTCACCATATGGGGTCACAGAAGGGGCTCAAACCTGGTGAATATACAGATACATTACCTCCACCGGCTAATTAATGCTGAAACAATTTTCGATATATTTAGAATGCTATAAATATGTAGGTTTTTGTTTGATAAACATATGTGTAAATGTTGCATGTGTTATTACATGTAGTATGTATAGTGCATAATAGTATGATAAGAACGTATAAGTTCCTTCTGTAAGAAGTAATATTTATTATAGACATCGCAATGAAGTGTATTTCTACCATGTATAAAGACAATTGGTCATCGGTTTAACAAGAAAAAAGCTTCACAGTCAAACTTAATATTTCTAACATTGCTGAGGTAACGTTTACTTCTGGTTGAATGTCAATGTTTCGCATAAAATCAATGTATCGTCATTTTTTGTTTTGAATTAAAATTTGCGTTGACTCGTAAACATATATTTGACAAATGACTTTATTAATGAAAGGTAATTATCCAATATAATGTTATTTTATTCTCAGATGCTCGTTAAATAATGACTATATACTAATACGCTATAGATATTTGCGAAGAAGATGTGATATACTAGTGTTTGTGGCCATATGGGATTGAAATAAATGTAAATGACATTGTCATCATGAAGGACGTTATTTCCCGTAAATACATTCCTTATCGAGCCATGTGTACCCTAAACTGTGATATTAATATGATATAAACATTGTGTCATTTTACCATATCAAGATAAATTGATCAACGTGCGCGTAAAAGTTTGTGGTAAACCGTTCGTATAAATTGGGACAGATCGTCTTAAAGCAGAACGGAAGTCTTTTTGATCATGCGTTCAATACTTGGTGTATTACTTTTTATTCTTTAAGTTTAAATGTTGTCTTAGACTGCTATGATGTAAGTAGAATAACTTTTTTGACTATGTCCCATTCATTCTGCTTTAAAATTATGCCAAATTACTAAACAAGCAACAATACGATATGATGTGGTGACACACACATGTATAATCAAAGATGATATACATTTTGCTCAACGTTTATTTAGTGTTTTACGATTATTTGCCGGTGTTTAATTATTACATATAGAGATATGATTTTCAGAGTGGCAAGATAATATTACATTTCTGCTTGTTTTGTATTTTGTTGATATATGTATCGACTCAAACTTCAGGAACAAAAATCTATGTCTGGATTGTTTAAATAAAAAACTTTGCTTACACTTTTTTGTCCTTCACTTTACATTACGAGTGTAGTTATACTCATCAGTCTTAACCCATTTATGCCTAGTGGACCCTCCCATCCTTCTAAATTGGATCAATTTATTTCGAAAATTAGGGATGTCTAGTATATTTATTTTTGTATTTGGAATATTTCTTACAGAAATTCCATTAAGCAAACAGCGCAGACCCTGGTGAGACGCCGCATCATGCGGCGTCTCATCTGGGTCTACGCTGTTTGCCAATTCCTTTTTTTCTAGACGCTAGGCATAAATGGGTTAAAGTAACAATCACGCTCATAAATATCGAATATTTCGTTTAATAAAGCTAACCCATAAAAAATCAATGTTCCTTTTAGCAAAATGCAAAATTTCAACGTTAGATGTTGTCTGGTATAATTGATTTAACGAGATACAAAATGCTCGTTTTTATTTTTTTGTTGCCACAAATAATTCCATTTATATCTCCCGTGAAATATCCGAACATTTACGGGCGAACACGAGATTGGATACGGTAAGCGTCGGGAGCATGACGTAGCTCTCATGAATAATCATTCTGTGAAATCCAAATGAATTCTGGGTAACTGGAACTTAGGTAGCAGTACACGGTAGGAAGCAGAAATATGCGAATTGGCCCCGTCAAAAAGTGAAATATTGGAAAGGGTTGGTTTCAATGTCAAATTTGAGGGTAATAGGTCTTATTGTACCCCCAAATCGCATTACATCCTAAGAATATGACCATTTTCAAATGCGAAACTGTGGCGTCATGACCTCTTGTTGTTGTTGTGTTCTTTGTTACTCAGGAAGGGCAACTGCGGTAGGCATATTGTATTTTGGGTTCTTTTTAAGCTGGAATCGCTAGTAGGGTCACGCTGTGAATTATTGTGCGAAAACCACCTGGATACCTGGTATTTATTCATGGTTTGATGGGTTGTGCTATGTTTTGCGTGTAAAAATATCATTCCAAAAGCAGGCTATCATTACGTTTCATTCGTCCCCAGCCACTTTCGTACATGGTAAAAAGTTGACTTTGAAGCCCCTTTTTGCGGCCTTGTCATTCTTTCATTTTTGTCATTAGTATCACCTGTACAGGTTCCATATGCTCTTTTTTTTATCTTAAATGTAAGTTTCAGACTACTTGTGTGCAGTGAATGTGTTTTTATGATTGCAGGTTCGTTATTTTCTGAATTGAGCGTGGTGGAGATCAAGAAGGCGTCCGAGGCTCCGAGAGAGTGTGTGTCTACTGTGGTCTGCTACCTTAGCGAATGCGAAAATGGCTTGTATAAATTATGCAAATGAACGCAACCCGAATGAATCCGATCCTGACTCGTGAGCGAACGTAGATTACATCGTGGAACGATATTTAGATGCTTAAAACTTGCCAAATGCTTGTAATATAACGTTTTTACATCAATGTTACTTGTTTTTAAGGTCTTCCTATTGTAATTAACCATCGTGTGGTACTACTTGTTGTCGAATGTTTTTATATAGCATAATACAGTAGCCGTATGTATTGGTGAGCGTTATAGTGACTTTAAAGTATGTATTGCCATATAGCAGCACACGTATTATCATCTTCATAAATGTTCCATAATTCGAATAAATGTTAAAATGAAGACAGACAATTTATTTGACAAAACAATACACATTAATAAACAAAACGATCATTAGACACTCTCGTACTTTACGCATTATTATCAGTCATTGCGTTGGTGTGTTTAAGTTTATGTTTTCTTCAGTTTGTTGTTATTTAAAAAAACAACGGGTGTTTATATAAAATTATCGTCATTTAAATCTAATTAAGAGGTCTGAAGTAAGAATAAATAGCGCATATGTCACAAATCTCGTATCAACCGTAACCGCAAGCAAAACCCCACCAAAGATTTTAAGTGCGTCATATTAACTACATGTATTACAATAAATACTTGTAGTTGATTTGTGTAACCTGAATAAGAGGTTCAAATATAAACAAATGTGGGTAAATGATACTTGTTCATGCTACTATATGTTAAAGATAACGCTATTTATGTGTTACCTATTAATAAAACCTTTATAAACGTATTTAATAATCAGTTGGGCACTTACTCCTACGAGCATTATGAGTGGAATTCAAACTCAAAATAATCGTTACTTATATTTTCCTATTTATTAAACATCCACTTAACAAGTAAACAGGTAACCATTGTACACAGATATTCCTCATGGTCGAGGTTTTAGTATGCCTTTGCAGCATTCAAACTTTTTAGCATCGTACGCTTTTGTAGAGCAACACCTTGGAAGCTCCCCGACCATTTTCTTGACAACTCCGCTGCAACATAAAAACTTGTCCGCGTCATATGACGTGCAGCCGCAGCATGCCGTGTTTGTGCCTACCAGAGACTGCACTTTGCCGTCGCAACACAGCTGCTTGTCCATGCGGTACGGATGGGACCCGCAACATTTTGTGTTGTTGGTGCCAAAACTGACTCTTATGTTCCCGTTGCAGCAAATTTGGGAGGTTTTGTCGTAGGCTTCGCCGTCGCAACAAGCGGGATTCTTACCAGTACGGTTATGTCGGTACCCTGCGCAGCATATTTGGGTACCCATGTCATAGGCCTTGTCCGCACAGCACTTGGTATCAAGGCCGTCCCGTTGATAAAGAGAACCTTTACAACAGATTGAGGTAAGCTCGTCATATATTTTCTTTCGACAACAATTTGGGTTTGTGTGACCTTCCTTCGGAACAACGGTATCAACGCAACAACTGTCGGTCACAGCATCGTAACTTTGAAAGCCACAACATTTCGGTTCCAGTCCAAACCTTTTCTGCACCACGCCATTGCAGCACATGCTAGCTACAGCGTCATAAGAAACCGTTCCGCAGCATTCTGGCTGTTTTCCTTTTCTCGGTTGTACATTTTCGAGGCAGCATATTTCGGACGCTGCATCGTACGACTTGGTTCCGCAACACATTGGCCTTGACCCAACCTGTTTGCTGATGACGCCCTCACAGCAGATCTCTGTGATCATGTCATACTGCTCCGCTCCGCAACATGCCGATGAGTTACCTCTCCTAGCCAACGTAATATTCTCACAACATAGAGATTCAGTGGCGTCTATTAAGACACTGTCACAGCAACAGGGCACCAGGATATTAGTGACGCTTTTCAACTTGTCTCCACAGCACATGAAGTTGGCCTCGTCGTAAGCATACCTTCCACAACATTTTGCCTTGGCACCTTCGCGCTTCTGAATCGTCCCCCCACAGCACTGGAAGTGAGCCATGTCGTACGCCTCCTTACCACAACACTTAGACACCGCCCCCTTCATGTTTCTGACTTTTCCATCGCAACAGAGTTGAAAGGCCTTGTCATATGAATCTTTACCACAGCACGTCGGCTTCGCTCCGTAAAGTTTTGAAAGCTTTCCGCCGCAGCATACCTGTTCCGTTGCATCATACATTTTCTTTCCGCAACATTTTGGATTTTCGCCCTTTTTATTATGCATGGTCCCATTACAACATAGTTGTTTAACAGAGTCGTATCGATTACTGCCGCAACACTTGCTATTTGTTCCGAGCATTTTCAATGACCTGCCTTTGCAGCAGAGCGTTTTGGACACATCTATCATCGTGTTGTTGCAGCATTTTGGTTTTGCACCCTTTCGTTTAAAAAGCTTTCCTTTACAACACAACGACGTTACCGCATCGTATGACTCATGTCCACAACATTTCGGTAATAGCCCAGTCTTCTTGGATATGACGCCTTTACAACACATAAACTTGCACTGTATGTATGATTTATTTCCGCAACACTTTGTGTCCCAGTCAATTCTCGTGTCTAGCACACCATTGCAGCAGATTTGTTTTACAGCGTCGTAAGGTTTATCTTTGCAACACATTGGTTTACTTCCTTTCTTTTTAAACACCTGTCCCTTACAGCATAGCTCTTTGGATGGGTAGAAGCTAGCGTTCCCACAACACTTGACGTGTGGATCAAGTCGTCCTTGCAAACTATTTTGACAGCAAAGTTGACTTGTGGCGTCATAAGTTTGGTTGCCACAACATCGCGATAGCTTTCCGACTTTTTTCTGTGGAACTCCCTTGCAACAAAGCTCGTCTGCTCTATCAATTGCCGCTTTCCCGCAACAGTGCGGCAGCTGGCCGACCTTTGGCCTGATGACATTCTTGCAGCACATAGCATAAGCGGCGTCGTAGCCTTCAGAGCCACAGCATTGGGGTAATGTACCGTTCCGGAGATGGACCTTGTGCTTGCAGCACATGTCTTTGGTCGCATCGTAGCTCAGTTTTCCGCAGCAGCGACTCATCAGACCTGCCTTTGGCTGTACAATATTTTCGCAACAAAGCTGCATGGATGGATCGTACAACGCGTTCCCACACGGAACTGCAAGGAATAAACCATATTTGAAACTTAAAAAAATAGTATGCTAATTAAAGGAAATTTACATGTATTATATTTTGTTGATAACAAAAAGGTTACACTTGTTTATGTTCACTGCACGTACTTCACAAGAAACGTATCGAAATGTGCTCGGTTTCATTTAAAATAAAGCTGAATTGGTTGTATTTACAAGACGTCAGCTTTGTAGAAAAGCAGTTTGGTGGCAATACACCTTAAGTTTTCAACACTAAAGTTCGTTCGCAGTTCAACAACAAACTGTATTGAGAAAGATTATATGATTTGCGAAACGGAACGCGCTTTTTTAATTTTCTAAAATTTGAAGAAACCTTATTTCATTTTGAGATTTTGTTCAGTAATTGAACGTGCTTAGTCCTGTCCATTATGTTCGAGCTCACCACTAAGAGGATGAAGAGTATTATTATGCTACGAGTTTTGTTGATGAAAGGATGATGCTGATGATGGTTGGGTGGACAATAGAATAATACAAAATATTTCACTCCTGAAATGTAATCGTTGGTTATCATAGCTAACACCAAACGTCGAGTTCAGTGCCAAAGTTGGTATGACACCAACGTGCGCCGTAGCAAAGCTTATAATGTTATTGTGTGGTTTAATCCTTTCTAAAATATAGCGGTTCAAATACGTGTGATGATAAAATGCAAATGAAATGAAATGAAAATATTCGGCAATCTCTTAAACAAATTGTACATGTACGTGCTAATGATCACGATACAATTATGACATTTTAATCAGAACTGTAATTTCTCTTTGCTAATAGCTCCATCGATGTCTGTGTAAAATGGTTAAACGTCAATTTTATTACCTAATATGTTTAAGCAATCAATTGAGCTGCACGTACATAATTGTTTAAGAACAATAAGAATGCCAGTCCTGATGTTTGAAAACATGCGTGTTTTACGCATTTAACCATTGATTCATGAAAATCCAACAACATAAAGATAACATAAAACTTACAGAAGTTGTGGGCTAACAGTATAAAAAGTTACCACTCATCCAATATAGGAATAAATTAAAACTTAAGACACCTATGATAAATTGCCATACAGTTGGTTACCACGTTTTCCAAGCCTATCAAAGAAACCATTACGCAAGTGAAACTCGGATTACCTAGTTGAAATGTAAGATACATTACAGGATTTGCATCATAACAAGGCAAAGCCGCCAACAGCTGGCCCGAGCGAGGTGAAGGGGGCCTTACGCGGCAACAGAGTTTGAGCAATAATGCATGCTGCGTTAACCACATCCAAGGCCAATAACCTGTGACATGAGGGGAGCGAATATTGCATAAGCTTAGCTGCTAAAAACCGAAGGTATTTATGATTGAGAATCCATATCGCCCCATTGGAGCTAAAAGGTACCACGTGCCTTCTAATTTCAATGTCATATGGTACATTTTTGCACCGATAGGGCGATATGAACTGCAGGTACGTATGATGATACAGCAGATGAACTGCAGATATTAATGAAGAATCAACTGTGTAACTGGTTCATCGGAGATGCGCATATGCGTTAATGTTTTATTTGTTCTGAGAAAGATACCAAACATAAACTTACATCACCTGAGGTTAAGTGTACATTCTTTCATATTTAGATACTAGTCATATGTATTTTTATTCTAAAAATGAGCATACATTTGCTTAGCATATATTATAGGCTTTCATTAGTTCCCAACTACATCAATCGGAACATGTATAGAAAAAAATCCATGAAAAAAATGCATATAAAAACGGCATAAAATAGTGCACTTAAAACATCGATCAAATAATATGCATCGTATTAAATAAAGTGTGTTTACAGTAAAAACTAATCCATACGCATTTTATACAATCAACTACTTCTGTCGCACCGAAATTAAAATAGTGTATACCGGTTTTACACAAATAGCGATTCTTACACGATAATAGTTCAGATAAACAAAGAACTTAAAGGGAGTATGCACGATTTCCATTTTAACAAGCAATTCTTGCAATCTTAAACCAACATATGAATATGGCCGAGGAATGCTTAATAACATAAATTAACAATTTGTATATGGTACTAGAAATCAAATATTGTTTACTTCAGTAAATTTCTTAACTGGCTGGTTAAAGCCGATGCCGACACTTTTACTCGTATTTGTTAGGAAACAAAATTGTGTCTTTGTGTCGTATGAACGAATATGCACTAAAACTAAATTTAGATTCACATCGTACATGCATGATATACATGCTGGCGAATTCGACTGTACAGAAATTTTCGATTTCAGAATTAAATATCTGGCTTATTTCGCATTTTCGACACATGTTCTTTTTAATTTTTATTCTAATGTAAATCTTGAAATATATGTATTATAAGATTTTTTTTACACATTTTATATAAATTCATAAATATTTGAAAAAATCGTGCATACTCCCTTTAAGTATCGTTTCAAAACTACTCGAAAACATGCACAAAGAAGTCCCATACCACAGCGCACCGTAGTAAAAAGAAGTTCTAATTTAAATTCTTATATAAATATAATATAAAAATCGAAATATTACCTGTATAACCGTTATGTTTCAGTCATACAGAACTAATTGTCGTTTTGATTCTTTCTATTAATCAACTTTTTGTTAAATTCTTACGCATCATACCTTCAACTAATGCATAATTGGTAACCATAGCAAAACCATTTTTTTTCGATATTACTTTTACTATGTCATTCCAAAACTCCCAACAAAAAAGGCTGTAACAGAATAATGCAACAAATCGTGAACGATACAATATATGAAAATTAAAGCATATTGATAATATTAGTATTTTAAAACACTTAAGTTACTAAAAATATAATATAATGTATTATATTGTTTCATACAATTATAAGAACATTAGTTAAATATTGGTGATACGTACGTGCTGTGCCGCCTTCTAATCAGAATAATTATAAAAACATCAATACTGAATTACCAGAAAGATTACTAGCAATGTCTTTTATTCAAATAAAGCTGAAACTATTGCATGGCTTTTGTAATGATAAGGTTTCCTTATTCCTTAGGTCAAGAAGGAAAGTAAATATTTAATAGTTAAATCATGAATATAAACAAAAACAAAGGAGTCGATGGTATATATTATGATACAAAAAGACACGAATATAAGTTGTTTGTTTTCACTATCATTACCAAAACAAAAGGGATGTTAGATCGGCTAACGTTTAATCGTTAACTTTTTTACGTTACACATGTTGTTTTGCATTTAAATGACCAACATAAAACAAATAAATGTTTAAAATATCCGAGCAACATTTCTTTATTTATGCTTTAAAATTATATTAGAGATTATGATCGAAAGTAGTGGAAATTATTAACAAAAAAAAACCAAACACACTCGGATACAAAAAAGTTTAGGGTCGGCAATAATATGTGGGTCTTTCTTTTATTACGTCTACATCAACAAGATTCATATATAGTAATGTGTAAACTTTGTTTCAATGAAACATTACTCAGCAAAAATAGCGTATGTTGTAAAGTTACTGGCAGATTGAAAGATTTCCACTCAACACAATACGAAATGAAACAAAAAAACGTGGGAAATATTAGAACTTTTTTTTGTTCTGCTGTATACTGGCATATGTCGTAGAATAAACGTATACCTTTAATATACTTTTTTATTTATAGGTTAAAGAAAATAAAATGAAAATGTTGCGAAAGCATATTTCTGCGTTTTAATGTTTTGATGATAATTTTCTTCAATGCACATAAGCCGTTTTCAAACATTTTGTAGAAACCTCGTAATTAAAATTTAAGTTCTTCAAAGAAGAAGAATACGAACGAGATCGAAGAATAAACAGGAGAAAAAGAGGGTGCTTGAGGAGGAGTAGGCAGAGGCGAAGAAGAAGAAAATATTTTAAATGACATTTTAATAAATAAAAAATAGGTTCGTTGTTGAGCATTCATCAATTGAATGAAAACAATAATAAGCGTTTGTATGGAATGGGTTCTATTTTTTTCGGTGAAAAATATATACATAAGGTACCATGTGGGCAAATTCCACAGCACTGGCCCGGTAGGTTGACAGGGTTGGTACAATTAAGTGGTGGACATGGCACATCCTTGCACTTGTCCGGTACTGAATGAAAAAAACACACTTTAAGTGAATATCTTCAATGTATGCATGTATATACGTTTTGACTTCTGTAACATAATAGACGAAAGTCAGTGAATATTGATAAAATATTCGAATCATCTAACTTAAATGTGTTTTAATTTCTTTTCAACTGATCCGCCAAAGCGAGCGATTCAAAATATTGATATTTAGAGACAGAAAAGTCTGGCATTTTTTTCTCGCTTCTTATTAAAACTTCTCAATATTTCCGGTGGAGACTTTTTTCATTTGTGGAATGTGAAACAGTGTCAAGATTATTATTATTATGAAACGAGAGAAATCAGCACATTTCTAAAAACACACAGATTATCTTAACTGTTTATTTCAAACGATCGCTCCGACGGAAGCAAGCAAACAAAATGACATTATACACGTAATCAAGATAACATTTAGCAAATCAGGAATTGCGAAGTAACAGAATATTACAGGCCATGGAGATATTCGGAAAAGTGTCAAAACTCCACACCACAGATGTTTCTGTTAATATTTAAAAATATTTTTAAACATATAAATATATATGTAGTGGAAATACCGTCGATGTATAGAAAAAAAACGAAAAAAAAATATTACGGAATCTTATGAACAAAAACGCAACAAAAAACGTTATTGAAGTATTTGCAATTTTTTACTTGTATAACGTGTGAAGACTCTGAATGAAATGCATTAATGGCCGGTCAAAAAGCTTTAAATAGCTTATGCTTATGTTATATACATGTTATTTCATACCGAAAATAAATAAATTTTGATTTGATTTGATTTTTTGGCACTACGTTCGAACAGTGAACAGTTAAGTATACACAACATTCGCACCAAGCGCGTTCGAACAGAAACATAATTAGATATGAATCTATTTGTTACATTCATGTAATCTCTCTACTGGGGTTTAAACACAGAACCTCACTTTGAAAGTTTAATACAGTAGTCATTCGTGGTTTGTTTTTTATTAATTGTCTGAGAAAACTTACTCTTAACTAAAGCAATTGTATCTTATTTTTTTCACAAACGATATCATGTGCAATATAAATCGTTTTATGTCTTTTTTTTGCAATAAATTATAACAAAATAAAATATGTAAAAGGTAATAAATAAGCATGTGTTAACACGTTTAAATAGACAAAGCCCAATAAGTTAAGAACGGGGTTTACAAATATAATAAATCGTTCAAAATTTCCTTAATATTTTTGTATCATGCATTTTGATGCCAATAGTACAGTGCTTGACATAATCGTGTATGCCTATAATGATGTTTCATCAACAAGGTATTTCAATGTGTATATCTTTCAGCAGAACTGTGTTGCTTGAGCTTCTTTTTGTGATTGGCATAGTTTGAAGTATGTTCCAATATTATGTAGTATGTTTTAATTAATATGCCTCTTAACACATTCCGCTATGAAATGCAACTTACAATAAGTCTCACAGTTTTTATCAATTATCTAGGCCATTGAAGATTTTAACAAGAAATATTGATGAATAAAATAAATAAAAGTATTACACTAACTATTTCGATGAACATTGTGCTATTTATTTGCAATAATATTTATCGTTTTTCAGTTTAGATAAATTAAAGCAAGCACCAAAACATGAGTGTTTTGCATTCAATATTTTTTGTTCAACATTTTTACCGTGTATATCATGGGTTCTACCAATGTATACACGCCTTTGAGTTGATAGTATTTTCCGACTGAAAGAAAGATTGGATGTAAATTGCGTAAATAATAAGCGACATGTTGCGTTAACGGAAGCGAATCTTACCTCTGCGAGGTTTGTAGGTCGCCCTCGTTAGAGTAATGTATATCAGTACGCAGTATGAATAGTTCCTCTATATCGCTTTGTAACACCGTTAAGAAGGTAATCTCACGTTATAAATAAATAATAACGCGTATTATAAATTTAATGTAAATATAATTCAAAATATAATTGCGAAAAGTATATTCATTTCAACATCTTGCAGGAACGATCGATTAAATTGTGGATTTTGGGACATGCCAAACTCGGAACAAATCAACTCCGGTATAAAACAATATGATTCAAGAAAAAGAAGAAAAACATGTTTAACCCATCTGGGCTCGAATCAGCTGTCCCTTCAACTAGGCCGTCTGTACTGGTGTATTTCAGTGCCGTTTATACTTTATATAAGCGATTCCCGCATGGTTTCAAAACATAACGATCACAAGATTCAATCGTGTAGCGTTTTACAGGGTTTTTAATTTTATCAGTTTTCAATCATGATAACTATATACCAAATTGTATGCTCAGCATGAATTTGAGTCATCCTATTTTGCTTCCTGATGTACACTGTTCTTTGACTCATGTTTGATCTGTGACATAAAGTTGCAAAAATGTTCATTTTTGGCGATCTTTGAACATATCTCTTTAAAAAGTTATAGTACATTAGAATAATAAAAATAGAACCATACATAACTCTATCTTTTTCAGTGAAGAATATATTTTAGATACTACAGAAGTGCTGTAAATGAATCGTTGAACTTACGGGAAACAAAACATCGTGAACAAGCTCTTCGTACATGTTATGCCACAGCATATTCATTTATTTATTAATAATACAAAAACAGAATCATTGGGATCGATGAGTACAAATCACATTTGTTTTTGCATTGATCAACTATTGGTATATATAGCGATATTGTATACAATCTTCAATGCATTACTTTTTATTCTCTTTTGGTGTGAAATATTTTGTCTTTAAAATAACTATGTTATTCTACATTCTACCTGCGTCCGCTCCAATCGAAGTAATAAATCCAAGAATAATCCACAAAACAAAACGTCCCATTTCCATAATGTGCGGCACGAATAAATCGTCCCCCAACAGACGAATCGTTGTTGCAAAATGTTGTACCACCCAATGTTTCAGTAGTGTTTAACCTACAATTACTAAATACCGTACGTCTCCGAGGATTGTGAGTAATCTATCGGTGTATATTTTGAACAGATGGATCTCTTGCTACTAGGTTCTGTTACAGGACCCGATTATAGTTTCTCGATTTAGCTGTTGGATTATTTGCTTGGGTTCTTATAACGCTGTTTAATGGCTTGTAATATGTAACGAAATGTCAGTCCTTCGGATTATGTGACATTACATCGAAGTTTATGATTATCGATGAACTTATGTCCACGCCACGCCGGCGAATCGTGCATATTGTGAAAAGAAACGCACATCTTTATTTCTTGGTTCCTCTTTTAACGGAATCGAATCTTACTTTTAAGGACAACTTCATGCATACATAGTTTATATTAGATTGGGCAAATTTGTAAAACAGTAAGAAACATCACATCACAATTTATAAAAGACGCTCGAGTTAGCGGTTAATTAATGTTTGCTTAGTTATGTCCCAAACAATATTTTGCGTGGCCTTATATAATTGATTTTGGCTTATACCAAACTCGGTTCTATTCTATGTTTATGTTCATATATAGTCAGTTTAAGTACTGTCGCATATGGTTTAGAATTTTTTTCAATGTAATATGGGTCGTGGGTACGTAAGCGTTTCTGATCAAAATGTGCCTGCTCAATGTATTCAATATTATGCTACTGCATTATTGTGTGCGTGTGCGTGTGCGTGTGTGTGTGTGTGTGTGTGTGTGTGTGTGTGTGTGTGTGTGTGTGTGTGTGTGTGCGTGCGTGCGTGCGTGCGTGCGTGCGTGCGTGCGTGCGTGCGTGCGTGCGTGCGTGTGTGTGCGTGTGTGTGTGTGTGTGTGTGTGCATGTGTGTTAGTGAGTAGTCTACTACTCGTCCGAATTCCCTTTATATGTGTACCCCGCCCCAGAATCTATCAAAGAAGTATTTAACCCACATTATAACATGATGGTCCAACCAGTATATAAAATGGCTTTTATATAAAGCTTATGAATAATTTGTCTTTAATTATATACATATATATGCTAATGTAATATACAATTTTAAAGAGAACTGTTCGAAGATTGCCAAAATTAACATTTAACCAACTTTTTTCACAGATCAATAATGAGTAAAATAACAGTGTACATCTGTATATTTCCAACTTTTTGTCACATATCAAACATGAGTAAAAGAACAGTGTACATCTTGAAATATATATACACACATATATGCATTTATGTATTATTTACTTGTCAAACTAACGTTATTTTTGTAAATATATGTTAGATCCTTAATTACCCAAATATGCTGTAGTTAACATCTGTTTCTTGCAATAATCTTCAACACATTATAGGTCGGGAAGCTATCAATTATTAGTAAGGATTATATAAGATGTGGCAAATTCATGTAATTGCCCACGAGTATCTTTTCTACGCCTATAATCTCCACGCGTGTTCAAATCCTCATCATGAAGCTGTAATTTCTACATGCATCATTTTTTAAATTGTTTTATCGTCTTGCAAATGAAATGCTCAAACTTGTGGCAACGTCTATTCCTATCACGAACTTATTTGTATTCAATACATGAACACTCTAATTAGAGAGAAAGATTAAAATAAAACACGAAAATAAGCTTTAGTATTGGTTATATAAACTTCAACATGTCCAGTTAGTTCCTGGAAGGAATGTCCAAATAGTCGCGTCGATGAACGAGCTGTCCGCCGTGCACACTTGCTGGCATTTACCTATTCTTATAACAGGGTGCAGAATAAACGGGGCTTTCAGAGGTTTCCACACGGACTGGACAGAATGTAAACACGCCGTTAAGAACTTTTTTTTGCAAATATCTCAAGTTATTGAAATACATTTGCAAAAATCTTAAGTGCATCAACGACAGCTTTTCTTGCAGTTTGTGCCAATATCTTATGGTATAAGAATAAATCCTTGAATACGTCTGAAATCGGTGACATATAATTTCACGTTGCGTGAAGCATAACCGTATACATGAATGCGGTACACATAATTTTTGAACAAGAACATTAAATAAAATGTTATTTCATTAAATAAAATAATTATGATGCATTTCACATTGCCAAAAGCAGCATAAAAGTCTCTCTGTTATGCACTTGTTGCTATTCGTAAAAAACATGTTTAAAAAATTTATTTGAAAATAAAGCACCACTTACCTGTATGTTTAAATCCTTTAACGTTTAATTGGGGACACCACAAAGTCACGTGATCCTGCACCCTGTATAAGTGTGCTGAGATTTACTCAAAGATCTAACATAACATGATTCCATATATGTTTGGTGTGTTAAAATACTTTTTTATTTTTCACAGTAGCAGAGATGGGTGAACACAAATATATGTGATAAAAAGAACGGTGCGTAAACTATTCAGAAATCGGTTACTAGAAATACAATGATCTAAACGACCCTTAACGAATCCAACTTAAATATACCACAACCTAAAATAAAAGGTTATACTTTGTATAATAATTTATTTGATAATAATTCATGTCCAATAAGTCTACAAATAAAGTAATTTTATAAAATATTAAATACACATATGATCATCCAAAATAATCACAAGATAGCATATTTACGCCCTCGTTCAATTTAAATCGCTAAACGACTACAGAAAATATATTTATCACAGTGAATTTGTAAAATAAATGTTCATGCAAAATAAATTGAAGTTTATATGATGAAATCGCTAGCGAATCTATACGACTTGTTCAAAGAGTGCCTAGATAATGACAAAAACGCTTTCTTTTGAAATGACCATCTCGTCGTCGATGGTGTGAAATACGTACATGAGGATGTAAACAAACAACCGGTCGTGGTTACTGACAATACCATATAAGATTCCGGCCAACGCTCAAATACACCAACGCAAGTGAAACTTCAGTTGTGCTCGTTGAACATCCAGGGACTGCGCAAGCATATTGACGATTTGATAGTAAAGCAAAACTTTGAGAAATTTGATAGTGTTTGTATATGTGAAACATGGCAGCTAAAAATGACGACTTCAGTACGTTGTTGACAGAGAATGTGTTCTTTTACAGTCCAAGAGCCGGAACTCGATGTGACGATGTCACAGAGGTGCTGGTGGAATATGTGTCTTCATAAAACCGTGGTAAATTAAAAATTGAATAGTGAAGCGTATTTATAACGAATTTGAATAAACTGTTGTTTTGTTTGTCGAAAAAAAAATCATGAAATTACACAGAGATCTTGTTATATTCTTTACGTATATTGCACCCGAGTGTTCTCAGATATATGACCCTGAAAACAGCAACAGAATCGAATTATTGCATGAAAAAATATGTTTAATAGAATCTGAACTAGGAGACGTTATGTTTCTCACGGGTGGAGATTTAAATTCACAGGTAAAGGGATTCTGAAACTATATTTAGGAAGACGACCTGAACTATATTTTTAATGAGAATGCCTCGCACCCCGGGGATTCCTTTTGTTTGAAGCGTAAAAGCAGGGACAGCAGGCACAACTCTTTCGGCCTTTCGTTAATAGACTTGTATTGTACCAAAGACGTACATATATTCAACAGCAGATTTAGCGACGTCAATGGTGATATAACGTTCTCAGCAAATGGTGGATCTAGCGTAGTGGACTATTTTATAGCGTCAACTTTTTGAGCTAATAATTGACTTCTCAGTTGACACTTCGGATATTTCGGACCATTTCCTAATACTCTGTGAAATTGAATTGGACACTATAGACCACGTCGACGACGGTCAACTAGCAAGAACCGATATACAACTAAAACCTATTGACGTGTTCAACTGGCTGGAGTCTACTAAAGCTGTCTTTGTACAGACGTTCGAAGAATAATTTGACGAGTTTATGAGTTCCACTGGTGTGAATAACGGCAATAGTTTGAATGGTTTTGCGGCATTTTTTCACAAACGCTGGTCAATGTATAAAGCGCTCTTATCCGAGACCTTAATTATACAAACGAAACACTGCAAATAAACAACCTGAAAAAAAACAGGTAGAATGTGTACAGGATCAGATTTATGTTTTCATATGGATGACGCAAACGTTCTAGCTATGGTTGGAGATAATGTGATTCTTCTTAGATAAATCTACCACTAAAAATAGCTTTCATTTATTACTGAATTTAGTAATGTTTTCAATTCATTGGTGAATGCTGTGAGAAGTATCTGACAAAAATGCTGATGATAAGAAGCGTATCGATAATTATAATTCTGAATTTAATCACTTTACCGTTACCAGAAGTTATTAATACTGTTGCACATACAATATCATCGTGAGAAAATATTTTATTGTACTTAAAAATTTAAAGACTCCATAGTACAAACGGTACAGTGTTTGTTATAATTCTAAAATCATGTCAAACAAAACTCGTCTTTACGAACTACAAAGATAATAATGACCGCCTTAAAGGCAAAGACTACTCAAGGACGTGTTACAATTATAATATTCGAACAGTCGGGGCCTTGTCTCGAAAAATAAAGCAGATTTAATAGTATCAAATGGCAAAATATATTGATTTAAATTATATAATTGGATTAAATTATCTGAAGTTATACTTATATTTTAGATAGTATGTTTATAAATCAAATATATGTTTGTGTGATGTAATCCATCGAAACCTCAGATAATCGAAACATTTGAGACAAGAAATATAAATTTTGTTATCTACAATACATGTGAATGCCAAAATAAAAACAAAAGGGAAAATGAACAGCTGATCACAATTTTAGTTCTGATATAGAACTATGAAAATTAATTGAATTTGTGTAGACACTTAGCATTTACCACTAATTCATATTCGTTATCATAAAGGAAATAATGGAATAAAGAACTAAGGGCATTTCTGCTAAGTAATTAGATTGCTCGTATATGACATTAACTAAGTGTTTTCACGGGCGAATATTATTGGCTTGTCATTGGAGAGCTTTATGACTGGTAAATAAAAAAATAGACAACGTAAATTCCGTCAGCATATTGCAAATTTAAGCGTTACAAATTGTGTTGAGGGAAACAGAGCGGTATTAATATTGCCAAAGTCACACCACGAGCTACATCGCTGTTTTATCTACTAGTGTATGGATTGTTCTCTTAAATAATAAACTTGGATTACGAATATATTCAGTGAGTGTAATGATTAAACAACCCATAGCAGAAAGAATAAGAAGGGATTTTTAACATAAAGTAAATTTTTATTAGTTATTAAAAGCATCTCAGTGAACCAATGACATAATTTAGCATATTTCAAGCTTATTTTCTTCATACATTTATGATAAAACTACTTTTAGGATAGGATACATTTTCCTGTCACTAAGAAGCTCATGCCTACATAATTTCGGAATTTGAACGACTGCAAGAACATTGCGGTTTTCATCAAATTAATGTCAGATTAAGAAGCATCACATAAATAATAAGTGGACTACAGTATTTAACAAAGGTGCAATTAAATGTGTCCAGTTTCAAACATATCTTGTTATTGCAGGGAAAAAAAGCACTAAAGAAACTATAACTTGTGGAAATATGCAATGGTATTATTAAACAATACAAACATCATTAAAGAGGAAAGAAAAACCAGAGCAAACGTATTTAAATATGACAACCATGGTTTTACCAATAGTAAATGCGACGGTAATGTCGATACTTAACGCAACACTGGGTAAACAGGAAGTGCAGGAAAGTAATTTATCGTTGTTTGGTCGCAGATACGGTAAGGTGCATGGCTATGTTAGTATCCTCGTTTGCATATTTGGCGTGATATCTAACATACTGAATGCGATAGTGTTAACCAGGCGACACATGACCACTCCTACAAACTACATAATGACAGCGTTGGCCGTTGCAGACTGTCTTAAAATGCTGACGTATCCCGTGTATGCAATCTACTCATTTTTCTACAAACAAGATGGACTTGATGCAAACCATTCACAAGGGTGGATGTACTACATGGTCGTGCAAAATATCTTCAATACCACATGTCATAACATGGCGATGTGGTTGACAGTCTCGCTAGCCGTGTTCCGGTACATATTTGTTTGTCATCACGGGATCGTAAACCGCCTGTGCAGTCTGCAGCGAGCGTTACTGACTATTAAAATTATTGTAATTGCCAACGCCATTGTCTGTATACCAGACATCTTTCTATACCGTGTTGTAAAACCAACAGACTTCGGGTTGAACATCAGCGGCTACGTGATTGCCAACTCACGTCTGGTGGTAAAACACAATTTCTACAAAACGTTCAATTACTGGTTCTTCGCGGTCATTATGAAGGTGGTGCCATGCATTCTGCTGACGTTGCTGAGCGCCATTGTCATACTTGCCATGCACCAGGCCAGCAAGCGGAGAGTCCGTCTACTGCAGCAGACACGACCCTCGGACCACAACGTCAACCGAAAGCACAACAGGACCACCTGGATGCTTGTCTCCGTCGTCCTGTTCTCTGTGATAACTGAGATGCCGCATGGCATTCTAATTATGGTGAGCGGACTGAACAAAGACTTCCATATAGAAGTCTATTCAAAGCTCGGTGATATCAAGGATCTTCTTTTGTTGCTTAACTCTTCTTTGAATTTTGTGCTTTACAGTATCATGAGTAAGAAGTTCCGGGACACGTTTAAAAAACTTTTTGTTGTAAACTCTATGTGCCACAAACACAATGAGACCGGGCGTCACAATGTCTGTGTGATTTCGACGAATACGGAAGTTACCACGCTTTAGACACTACAACGTTTAGTCAAGTGTGCAATTCAAAATCAAGTTTTAAGTATTTTGATAGCTATATTTATTAGTACTTATTGTGTATAAAAAAGTTATTCTGAATATATACCTGAACTATAAAAAAGCTATAAAAGGTGTTTGCGTGATACAGGTAAGGTCCTGATAAGCATCATGACGTACTTAAGACATGTTTTTA
Organism: Dreissena polymorpha; assembly: GCF_020536995.1. NCBI lineage: Eukaryota > Metazoa > Mollusca > Bivalvia > Myida > Dreissenidae > Dreissena > Dreissena polymorpha. Next base: position 4,105,584 of record NC_068356.1, read on the forward strand.
TATCATTTGTTAATAGCCCATACTTCGATCACATGTTTTAATTTGCCTCTTGAACATTCGTATTTTGTTCACATATTATTTCAGTAATACGTAGTAACCATATAAAAACACAATTGAATCCAAACTTATTTTTTTTTAAACTATTTTTCTTTATATTAACTTAATAGCTAAATTATCCCAAATTTGTGTAATGTTTCGTTCTCTCATGTTTATTTATTGAGATATTCTAAAGATATATTGAGATATTTCGCGATGTACTTTCGATTTCACATCGCGAAATTTTATCACAGAATATACTGAAAATATGAAAATTTAACTTTTTAAAGTAATGTTATATACCAGTTGTGATATTTTTATCAATATAAACTAATAATTGTAAAAAAATACGTATTTTAAAACTTTTATTGTTTTTCGTCAATCTGGGTGACGGTCCCTAAATGTAGTCATAATTATATGAGCCTATTAAATATTGAGAATTGTTTTCATATTGGTTTCAGAATTGTTTTCATATTGGTTTCAGAATTGTTTTCATATTGGTAACATTCAATATGAAATAACACTGTCTGATGCTTTCTCGTTGTTTCTATTGATAATGAGTTTATTGTTCTTAGTTTTACATTTCCTGTTTTCCGAATGAATACAGTAGTACTAAGCTACTATATTTGTGACAAAAGCATTGCCTGCAACATGTTTTAGAATAAAAAATTAGTTTGATATGTATGAATGTACTACTTAAAATATACTAAGGCATTTGCAATACATATATAAATAATGCAACGTATTTTTAAATTATTTACTGTTATATTCAAATGTTATTTTCGATTTTCATTATTTAAAATAGGTTTCTTTTAATTTTATTAATTATTGTTTATCACATTTTTTTATTTTGCTGTTCTTTCATAGAATACTTTGCAAAAACTGTGTGTTTTAAATAACAAAACACATGTCTACCTTAAGATGATATTTAAACAGAAAACTGAATTTCCATCGAGTATTAATATTTTCCAATGAAAGTGGTGAATACGATAAATTTATTTCACAACTTTAACATTCAAGGTAAATGATATTTATGTACTATTCATTTATGCCGTTCATACGACAATATGTCTGTTTTAAAATTATGATTCTTATTTTTCTCTTGGTTACCTATTTAACACAGTAAATAAAAAAGATCGAAAATAAAGATAAATATGTGCAATGCAATCAATATTTTGACTTCATAACTTTATATCCCCACTAACGTTTTGATTTCAACAATATAAATGGAAAGACACATTAAAACAAATCAAAATAAAATTTGTTGTTTTTGTTAATGTATCGAATTATTTTTTCTTCCCATAATCATAGAAGAAAATAAGTTTACCCTTGGCTTAGTACATGTGGGTATAATTCACAACAACCAATATTTAATAAAATATTTTTAAAGATTCAAACATTATTTATTTAAAATGAAATTGCCTATTTAGCAATACGCTTTAATTTAAACAGAAACACGTGACTATCATTAAGCTTTTGAAAAGCACGAAATGTAATTTGTGCATAACATACTGATTTTCATGTTATTAGTTAAATGGGGAAATAATGTTTCCCGAAAACAATGAAGTCAAGTAAGAAAGTATAAGAATTAATAGTCATTTACAGAAGTCTATTCGGTCTGTGTATGATAATGTTATATGCTCAGTTAGAATTAATGGTTTCCTTACTGACTGGTTTTCGGTTAAAACAGGTCTAAAACAAGGGTGTCCACTCTCACTAATGTTTTTTACCATCTATATTAATGATCTAGCAACAAAGATTGATGCCCTTGGAAAAGGGGTTAAGGTAGCTGATCAAACTGTCTCGATTTAACTTTTTGCGGATGATATAGTTTTATTAGCAGAAAATGCGGATGACCTACAATGTATGTTGACTGAACTGAATGTATGGTGTAAGAATAATGATATATGTATAAACAGTAGAAAATCTAATATTGTTCACTTCAGAAATGAGTCAGTCGAAATATTTCAGAAAGTTTTTATGTGTGGCAATGGTCCATTAGAATATGTGGCACAGAATAAATATTTAGGTCTTGTTCTTACTGAACACTTGAATTATGCAATCACAGCAAAAATGTTGCTCTGTCAGTCAATAGAACCTTGGACTGCTTATTGCCAAATCCAAATCTATTGGGGGATTCCTACTCCAAGCATTCACGAAACTGTTTGTAGATCCACTGTTGTTCCAGTCAAAACGTACGGAGCTTCAATTTTGGGCAATGATGATTACAGTTGTATAAATGCGGTTCAGCATAGAGCGGCGAGATTTTTTCTTAATGTTGGTAAATACACACCACATTCCGCAGTAAGTGGGGATATTGGCTTGCTACCAATGTGTTGTAAGATTAAGAAACGTGTATCATATCAGTGATGTAGACTTGTTAATATGGATAGAAATAGATTTAAACGAAAGGTTTTTTGAAATGTCATACCTATGTAAAGGTAGGAATTGTAAAAACTGGTGTTTTAAAGTTTGCAATATGTTTGAAAAGTTTGATATGAATAGGTGTACTAACATTGAGTACTTTCTTAGCAAGCGAGAAATTGCTGGTATTGTTGAAAACAAGATTTTTGAAGACTACAAGGAGTCGTAGTTACAAAATGTAAATAGAGAAAGAGTCCGTAGTGGAGGTGGACAAACAAACTTAGATTTTATAGAATTGTTATGCCCCCGGATCGATAGATCGGGGGTATATTGTTTTTGGCCTGTCTGTCTGTCATTCTGTCCCAAAACTTTAAGGTTACAGTAAAGTTTTGCAAAAATTTTCGAAATATTGAACATAGCAACTTGATATTTGGCATGCATGTGTATCTCATGGAGCTGCACATTTTGAGTGGTGAAAGGTCGAGGTCATCCTTCAAGGTCAAAGGTCAAAAATTAAAAACTGTAATATATTAAAGTTTTGCAAAAGCGTTTGAAATATTGAACATAGCAACTTGATATTTGGCATGCATGTGTGTCTTATGGAGCTGCACATTTTGAATGGTGAAAGGTCAAGGTCAAGGTCATCCTTCAAGGTCAAAGGTTGAAAATTTAAAACTTTAATATAGTAAAGTTTTGCAATAACTTTTGAAATATTGAACAAAGCAACTTGATATTTGGCATGCATGTGTATCTCATGGAGCTGCATATTTTGAGTGGTGAACGGTCAAGGTCATCCTTCAAGGTCAAAGGCAAAAAAAGCAGTACTTTAGGGGGCATTGGGTTTCTGACAAACACATCTCTTGTTAAGCAAATGTTTGAGGTTGAACCATATTGTTTACTTGTGTATAATAAAAGGCATAGAGGGGCTTTGGCAAAGTTTAGAAGTGGTATAGCTCCAATAAATATAGACATTGGAAGATAAACAAATACATCTCAAGAATTAAGAAAATGTAACCATTGCAAGAGTATAGGTATAAGTGTTGTTGAAAATGAAAAACATGTACTGCTTGATTGCCCACTATACAACGGGGTTAGACGAGAACTCGTGACTGAACTACTATCTCAGTTTCAAGGCTTTGACAAATTTGATATTGATGATAAGTTAAAAAATAATCTTGTCAGAAAATAATATAGTTAAATTAGCTGCCAAAACCTGCTTTCTGATATTAGAAAAACGCAAAGAACATATATATTGTGCAACTAACTGATTTTATCTTTTTACTTACCTGTATCTAGTGTTTTATTGTAGATATCTGATGCATTTTATGATCTACTGTGAAACTAACTGATTTTACCCTCTTCTTACTTATCTAGTGTTTTATTGTAGATATCTGATGCATCTTATGAACATGTATTTTAAAGGAATGAATCTGTCCTTTTAAATGTTTTATCGTGTAGATATGTAATTAATCTTGCATCACGTCAAATATTTAGCAAATATCTTTTATGTTGATTGATATCAGGTGAAATTAGCATTGTATTTATATTGCCTATTTGATGTACTGTGTCTCCTATAATTCTATTATGCATGGCCATGAGTACTTATTTTATAATGTTGTAGATATATTGTTTGGTAAAATCTTGTACACCCACAATTGTGTTCAAACATCAAATGTGTTAAATTTAGATTCAAATTCAAACATTTGAGTTTATTTGGATTTATTTGGATTATATGTTTTTCGCCGTTAATTAGGCTTTCATGTTGACATTAAAGTATATTTTACTACTCAGAAAATGCAGTTTTGATTACACATGAATAAATTCTGTTTTGAAACATTACTCAGTCTCACATTGATTTTCTGTGGTCAATACTCGTTAATAATTCAACATTTTCTAAACTTATGTTTAGGTATCTTTAGAATACGAAACATAATTCATAAATATGATTGATTCATGTTTCAGAATATTGTTAAAACTTAACTTAAACTAGGATGTTGTATTGGCTTGTATGATACTTGACCTTTTATTAAGTAAATTATTTATTACTTTTAAGAAAAAGTATTTTCTTTTATTCATCTTCATTTTAAAACAATCATGAACAATATTATTTAAATATTTTATTTTTGTTTTGAAATACTTGTAATTTACAATTACATTTACTATATCATATTATAGTTTTCAATTGTAAAAGTTAGAATTATAAATAAAATTGTATCAATAATGTTTAAGCATTTATTATTGGTAACAATACAATTCCTTATTAAAAACTACTAGGAAAATTGTTTACTATATGTTGTCCTGCATGAATTCTTTGAAATGCATTTGAAGAATCTTGGCTATAACTCAACATAATTATTCTCGAAAAAGAGCAAGTAATGTATGTGTTAGCGTAAAAATGGGTGGGTGGAAACAAGCATAAATGTTCTATATGTTTGAGGGCAAGTATAGCAAATGTGTTCTTTAAGTGACATGATTAACAACATAATCTGCGTTATTATGAAACAATCAATATAAAGCGGATGACGGTGCAGATTATTTTTCTTTTTATTTACTCGTGAAGTGATAACTACGGATTGAAATTTAAAACCAATGCGCTAAGTGCAATATTTAATTCTGTTTTGTATTTACATTCCAAAACCGTTACAATCACTTTTTTTATCTGAAAACATATTCCCCCGTTGGTAACAAATGCCCAGAAGACATGTTTAGAACTTTACAAATCCATGAGAGACGAGTTTATCTAAAACGTTTGGATAACGTTTAACGTTATTTTAACGTTTGGAAAACATTCATAATAATTTGTTCTATTTAAAATTCTTTGATGGCAATACATGCACTACTCAGCGCAACAAACTCTACCAAATGACAATCACTGTGAAAATATTGGAGAAAGTCTTATAGTCCGAATACTCGTCGGTAACTCTCAAAGCCGTCTCCTAATATAAAAATATGAAGTATAATGTGAATACATTTATTTTTTGTATAATGTTGCGCTAAACCAAATTACACTATACAATTATGCTCCTCATAAGAAAACTTTGCAAAGAGCACAAACCTTAAGATGATTTAAGAAAGAACGCTATGGCTATGTTACTCCGTAGTTCCTTTCAATGTCCCACATGAATTTATTTAGTTTGAACACTGTCAATAATGTTGCAGTAGCGCGTCACAAAATAACGTTAAAGAAAGTGCACTTATTCTGAAAACATTAAAGAGAGAGAGAGAGTTATGTTTAATAGGCAATATTGATAGTATATAAGGCATTAAAAGTACATTTGTATGCATATGTGCTCACAAACACTTAGCATAGGCCTCTACAAAGCAAAAAAATTGCAAAAAAATGGCTAGAAATTAGGTTTTTTATCACGAATTTTTTTTATAAAGTTGCTGCTCACATAAGGTTTCCTATTCTCATCCAGATGGTATCCATGTTTTCCCAACATGGTCATTAAAAACGAAAATTTCTCCACACAAAATAGTTTTCCGGAGAAACCATGCTGAGAGGTTATGGCAGACATGTGTAAGTTTGTATAAATCCTTTAATTATTGTAGTGGCTTGCAAATTAAAGCAGTTTTTCTCCCCTAAATGCCTGAACATTGCCCAAGCCCGATCTTCTACTTCAGGGAGCCACATTTCGCTATTTTTTAAAGAAAATTTGTCAGGATTTTTTCTACACGTAGACCAATACTTTTGTTATCAATGTTAATACACAGTTATTTGAAATTGGACTTTGATTTTTTTCCCAATTTACTTACCCTATGTAAAGTTCAGGCTAAAATATACAAATCTGCTCGGATGGTATTATGCTGCTCACAAGGTATCGGGTTTCTTGGGGTTATATACGTATTCATACTTTATATAGCACACGATTTTATTGGGTGCCTTAATTAATCTCGCACATTTTCAATTTGATAGTCAAAAACGATACCTTGCGTTTTGATGTTGCACCTATATAAATAAATCACTTCTCAACTGCAATATTCATGATCATTCACAAGATATGCCCGAAATGAACTCCGTCAGTGACGTTATGTTGACGACGACCAAACTGAACAATCGTATCGTCAGTGGAACTATGTCGTGTTGACTTGAGCTCTGGAAAGAGCGGAAAGCAGAATAAACCATCAATGCCTATCTCTTTAAAAAAGTTTATATATATATATATATATATATATATATATATATATATATATATATATATATATATATATATATATATATATATATATATATATATATATATATATATATATATATATATATATATATATATATATATATATATATATATATATATATTAAGATAAATATCCATGCAAATTATATGTACATAGATGGTATACTGAACCATTTGCTATTCCTTGGAGTGACAGAGATAGGATGCTGGTCAACTACTATTTCTAAATATGCCAGCCTTCTTACTCGTTTTGTAGATGATCGTAGTTGTGTACGCAAAAGTTGTGTACCTTAAAGGCCGCAGTGGACTTACGGACATTCTGTTCCCGTTGCATTGGAGCCCTAACTCTCTAATGCTTCGCGAAAGTTTTACTAAACGAAATATAAGTCGACAACAGCATGTTCAATATTTAGAAATACAAGCTGGAGTTCACTGACATTTTCTCGGTAGAGTTGTTATTGGCGGCAACGCGTATTTATTTTGGGGTCGAATAATTCTACATTCAGTTCAGTTTTGTTCTTTTAATATCAAATCATTTTCAAATAATTTCTGAGCTGCATCAGCACATGAGAAATCCAAGTGATCCTTATTTATGGCAAGGAACAAATTGTTTTATCAATAGAATGCATATCGACCATTAAATACTTTGGTTCGTATATGCATATGCTGTTCACTATTTCAATTGCTTGTAAATTACCATGGTATGCATGGAATGAACTTTGCGTGATAAAAGAATGTTACTTTGATTAAAACGACTGCATAATCAATAAAAAACTAATCCTGACAATATTTATATAAACATACTCTTGCAACATGCATTTTACTAACGATTTCATATCATTGTATACGGGATACCAAAAGTAGCAACTCATCCCCCAAAATGCCAGATTCATCATACAACGGGATTTTTTAATATCACACAATGACGTTGCAAAACTGACTGAACGATCAAAACCAACAACATGCTTTTTAAGATATTTCCCTTGAGCAAATTAATAATTTCTCGCCCGTCGTTCGGGTCTCCAAACGAATTAAAATTGAAACGCAACTGTTTTAACTTCGAAACTTACCGCATGTAATTTACAAATTACAAATAATTTCAAAGGCCCGTAGCCAGGGTTTTGAAAAGGGGGTGCGAAACTTTGCCATCGATGATTTTTATTGAGCAACGAAGTGGCAAGGGGGGTGTCCCCCTCGACCTGCAATCGGGGCTTTGGAGGTCCTCCCTCTAGAACATTTTGAAAATGAAACGCAAACTCCTGCATTCTGGTCACTTTTAAACCGTATTTAGAGACTGAAGTTATAAAGCATTTATATGAAATTTCACTTTCATAGACCATACTCAGTGACTGATCGACATGAATATGATATAACATACATGTATTCCCCACCATGTTTTTCAATAACCACCTTTTTTGATCAGTCACGGAAATACATCATTTTATAGGGTGTTTAACCCGACAATAGTATGCACGCACACACTTCGATTACATATGCAACAACACATTTATAGAATGTAAAATCAACAATAGGAACTGTATAAAATATCATTATTTATTGTAATCTTGGAATCTTGATCAAATTGGTGTGTTTTACCATACCAACTTTCTACTATTCATAAATTGAGCAAATTAAATGGAAATATTTGACTTTTTTCAAAACAATTGTTCATCTGCTACTGTGGATTGTACCAGAGGCCTAGCATTGCTCTTAACGTGCTAATAGTGTATTGATTTACAAAACTGGGTCTTCTCTAATCTGCATCAATACTAAAAAGAAATCAAAATGGTATAACTGGTTACTTTATTTTTTTATAACTATTTTTAACAAATTAGTTATCTTTTTTAAAACGATTATTAGAAACATGTAACACTTACGGCTTCATTTAGACCTTTTAACCACAATTAAACTACTGGCTCTATGGTCTCAAAGTCCTTAACAATTTATACCAGGACGTTTAAGAATAAAAAAAATGTACTTATTTGCCCATTAAATGCTCAAGATCCGTCACAGTTGACGAACCTTAAACATTAACGTCCACCTGATCATATGTTATAACGTTTCAAATTCATTATAACAACTGTTTAAGAGTAGGACATTTCTAGTGTCAAGTTTAACATAATTAAAACATTGTGGAAAGTTATGTATGTGGAGCAGAACAGATGCCATTAATTGCTGGCAAACTACAAAAAGCTACATTGCTTTGTCGAAATGATTTGTTTTCTTGTCATTCAAAAAAAATATCCTGTCTTGAGCATAGCTGATAATTTTTGCTGGAGATCCGAAAATGGTTATACGGGATTATAACAAAAAGACAACGCAGTCTGTCGAAAATGCGGTGCACAATGTGTAATTGCTATAAATCGTGGTAAAATGCAAAGTTATTAACCAGTGACTCATTAGTCTTCGACAATAGTCGAAGGGTGTCCTGTGATTTCAGTCATTTTCGGAAGCTGATATAACATTCCGTGTCTAATCATCTAAAATGTATTTTCTTTTTTATAAGATAATTTATTCAAGTTATCAAATAGTTTTTCCAGCCATTGAGATAATTGTCTAAAAAGGTTATTGGACTGATATTTCAACCCCTAAACAGTAGGCTTCGTCATTGTGTTATGATATCTCTTACTGTAACAGTTATAGCTTTAACCGACATTAATAACGAGGACAAAAGTTACAAAACAATCATTGAGAATCAAATATCTATAAATAAGTATCGATTTTAAACGGATTAGAGTGCCAGGTTAATAAATTTGCATTATACAGAAAACATATATCTATTTATAACAAAGATTCCAAATCCATTTTTCGGGGACCGGCTTTTTAGATCTTCTCAAATTTTGCTGTCAAAACTTATGTTATTCAATAATGTTACGGTCAACAATTGTAAATATAAATCACGCGCTATCTTGGAAATGACTATCGAGAAATTAATGATATGGTGACTTGTCGGTTGCATTTGGAATACAACATTATTTTAACGCTAAAATACGAAGACCCATTGGGTTCCTGAAAAAATAACTAACCGTTTATGCGTTAAATAAAGTTGGGTGCAACTTATAGTACAATTTTTTTACTCGTCTAAAAATTGGATGCGTACGCAACCAACGCACCCTCTCCCTTGCTACGGGTATGATTTCATAACACGAAAATGCATGTCCATAAATATCAGGTAAAAGTATGATTAACGTTTAATGTAAGTGTTAGCGATACACGAGTATTTAATATTCTTGAGGAGTATTCTGTCTTGAAGAAGCCGTGTAAACGAATATATCTTACCGAGTAACCGTCATATATATATATATATATATATATATATATATTCCATCATCAACTTAATACTAGGAGAAACAATCTCTTATCTGTAATATATAATGTCGTCTCGTTTTCACTCATATAACGTTACTATATATATTTAAAAACTACGCACTCAAAATGGAAAAAAAACACAGTCACGAAAAACAGTTCTAAGTAACACGAGATCGGGCATAATTTTCATTCTTATTCTCATATTGTCATATTGTGACTTCGTTATTTTTCTGCATTCTCGAGCTAGAAATGCTTGTAAGCTACGTACACACGGTGCAATACCTTTATCGAAACTCAAGTTGAAAAGTTACAATGATATTGACCTTGACCCAACTAGCTAAAAATACAATCACAAAGCTATGTCTCATTGCAAGCTAGCTACATCCAATGTTTTTCAAAATTTGTCAATGTAAATTAATTGATTGGAAACCAATTGCTACGCGGCCCGCCCTTTAAAACAGTATGTAAAGGGAAATATGTTGACTTGATATGTCCCGCGGAATAAAGTGTGTTTATTGGTGGGTGAGGAACTAAAAGAAAATGTTGTTGTTGTTACATCATACAAAAAACGAAAACGGACGGGCAATTACTCTCAGCAATTATAAAGTTATGGTTCTTGGGCATGGATCTTCACCTCATTGATAGCTATGCACACAGAAAAGTTCATGTTGAAATATTGCATCGTATCTGAGTTATTCCGCAAAAAGTTATAACGAACTACATCAACAAAATGGCAATGACTGTTATTTAAGAATGTGTGGGTTATTTTGCATGTGCATGACGCTTTACCTTATTGATATCAATAAACCAATTAAGTTTCATGTTGAAATTTTGTAAAGTATTTGAGATATAGGCCAGAAAAGTTACATAATGCAAAAAACACACTTACTCAATAACTCGTGATTAAGAAAGTGTAGGGTTTTATTGTTCTTGTTCAAAGTACTTAGCCTAATTAATTTGTGTACTTCCAATACGTTTAACATTAAAATCTTATATTAATTATGATAAGTAGCCCTGAACAATGTATGACAGACTAACGAGCATAAGGATTATGTCTGTCGTTTCGGCGGGGGATTATAACCAGGATCTTCATATTCGTTGTTCAAACCTAGTTAATTAAATTTCATGAAATTTCAAACATACCGTTCATCTTTATGAAACATGTCATGCATGATCAACAATGTTTACACAGATTGTGGAACCAGCTATCAACGCACCTCACAGTTCTACAGACCCCGGAGTCATTTAGGGAAGGACTGACCGGCCTCCAATTCAAACATTGAGCTTGCCTGACTGTACATATTATAAATATTAAATGTTTTATTCTTTTAACTGCACTCTCACGATCATCTTGTATATAACAAATGTACGAGTATGCTCCAGAGTGAGATTAGAACATCACATGGAAGAAGAAGAAGAAGAAGAAGAAGAAGAAGAAGAAGAAGAAGAAGAAGAAGAAGAAGAAGAAGAAGAAGAAGAAGAAGATGTTGAAAATCTCTAAAATTATAACGTGTGTTTAAAATGTCGGCCAGTTGAAATGTATGTAAACAAAGGTTTCAAAAGGCGCTGGACAGTTAGTTTTGATTCATAGTGTTACGGCACGAACGGTAAGAATGTTTTTAAATACGTTTCATTGAATCATGGTGCCGAGGTCCGCGAACTCTGCAGGGAAAATGCACTTTACTATGTGAAGATTTCAGTCTTGGATTGGGTCAGATCGATTAAAAGTAGGTCACGCGAGTTGTGTATGTTTTTACTAAATAATATCATAGCCACATGCTTACCACCTGCGAACATGTCCCACTATTACTGTTGTTAATATTGTATACAATGTTACTAAGTATGATTACTGCGTATATGTTTGTATTTTGAGCCGGATGCCTTTCAGTACAAATAAACCTATTGTCATTGTAATTGTCATTTATAAATAAAGAGTCAATGAACAATTTAAAATATAACGAATTAAATTTTAATAATGGATGTTGTTTCTTATTCGATAGACTTTTGTTGAATACGGTAGATTCCTAAAATTCCTGTAGATTGAGTATCTCCGACGACGCTTTGAAACTTAGTATCATGTAACCGTCGTAAACTTTACAACGTGAAAGCAAAACGTGATAAGTTCATTTATCCAATCATGGAAAAAACAACGCAAGAGAAAGCTGAAGTGAACGGAGAAGAATGTCCGGACGATGAACCAGTGATAGAAGATGTCGCAGATGGAACTGAAACCAAGAAGAAGAAGAAAAAGAAACGAAAGAAGAATAAAGGTAGGGTTATATAATGAAACAGTGTTTCGGATTTTTTCACTTCGGATTATCACGGACTCTAGATTTGACGGATATGAAACGGGACCGTATCGGCAAATAGACCAATAGACGAGTTAACGCGTGACGTCACACGCACTTGCAAAGTTAAGACTCCGCCCACTGGTTGGCAAAAAGAGGTGGAATTCATATAAGCGCATATAGAGAAGGTTGACATTATCATCGTTTTTACTGATAATCATGAACTGTATCAAATATAATTTTACTATTTATGTCTGAATAAAACAAGCATGCGTGGAAATTCATTTTTTTTGAACGATTATATTGTTGTTATTATTTGTTTTTACTAAAAACGAGCTCTGGAGTGGAACGTACACTATCTACGAGCTCGGTATGTGGTTACCACAAAAATCTCTACTAACCGCATTTTCACGTCCATTTTAGATACAAAATTTCAGAAATGTAAATTCGTTTAGAATAAATTAAATTTAATGAAAGAACACAAATAAGGATGGAAACAAACAACATATAGTTACATATAGTAACTGATTTTAATCTTAATATATCTGTACAAACTTACCTTGTTACACAACAAATAAATTCATAAATCTAATTGTTTTATTTAATTGTGCACACCAATTTTGACACTTGTTTCAGCATTTCTAACCTGGTGTTTAATTGAACCGTTGTTCGTCACAAGCATATTATCTCGTTATGATCGGAGACTGCCCAGACAATCAGGGTTGGCACCAATCGACCACCCCCGGTTTTAACCGCCGGTTTTAACCGGTTAAAACCGCCCCGGTCAATACTCCCGAAGTGGTCATTACTGGTCAATACTGGTCGATTGAACTTTACCCCCAATTTTGATTTATATTCCATGCCTAATTAAACAATATTGATAATATAAATTAAACAGACATGTTGCCAACAATGTCTTAAGCTATTAATACCCACTATTTTATACCTGTTCATGCAATTTGTAGGCCAATCTCTCAAAATTTGCAAATTAGTCAAAGTTGGTCAATTGGATTTTTCTGGTCGATTGAACTTTTTTAAAAATTGTAATGAATTATGAATGCTCAGATAATTCGCTTGATTCAACAAGAACCTGAACCTGTCAATTACTGTGTATGAGTTGTTCCTCATGCCCCACTGTCCCTACAGTCTTCTAACAGTCTTCTCACCTATACAGGTTAGGGTACCCAAAACTGATGATAGGGCCTTAAATGGCACCTTTTTGACATGATCCTTACTTGTCATGTATTTTTGCATTGATTTCTTTAAATACTTTTTAAACAAAATAGTGAAAAAATCTTTCATTTTCCATTGATATAAAAATAAAAAACATATTAAGAAATAATTATTAAAAGAAAAAATAATTTAAAAGAAGAGTAGACCCACAATTAGAAAACATTATTTTTTGGCAAAATCAAGAACTTTGATTGTTTATTCATTTGAATACCAATTGAACTTTTAAATATGAAAGGGAAAAAACCCTCTTAATACAGAAAGGAAACAAGTTAAAAGTAACTATTAAGTACAATGCAATCTCCTTTTGTGTGAGTGATATGAAATAGCCTAAGGGCAGATTTGCTTAATTGTCAATATCAGAGACATAACACTGCATGCATTTTATTACCAATTAAGGCTTAGAGGCCAGATTTATTACCCTAGAATACACAAGAGTTCTGTTTGTCCATCTGCTTATCAAATAGATATATCAATAGATAAGTGAAATACTATGGTACCTACAATAGTAATAATACTTTAGTAGCAGATGTGATACACTGAGATAAAGGTATTGCCTTAGTCCTTATGTATTTGTGGCTGTTTCCATAGATAATAAAGAAGTAACTTTTACAGCTTTTAAGATTTTTTTTACAATAAATAACTCAGAAAAGAGTTTATCAATTACAGAATAATTATTCATTTAATATAAAATGGCTCCTTTGTGATGTTTAAATGCTACAATTTTCAATCGACCAGTATTGACCAGTAAAGACCAGTAATGACCAGTATTGACCGGTTTTAACCGGGTATTGACCGCCGGCCCGGTCAATACTCAATAGACCGGTCAATATGCCAACCCTGCAGACAATTACACAGAAAACATGCCGGCGTCATAAACATAGGGACCTATACTTTAATTGGGTCCTTGCATAGACCACATGTGGCAGACTTTATGATACTTCCATGTCATCTCTTGGCATATTGAGCAGTCATATTGAGCAAGCCAAATATTAAAGCCAAAATACGTAACATTTGCTTTAATAAATAATTTAACATATTAAAAAAAGAAGATATTTGTCCGAAACGGATTAACAGGAACATGTGTATTTATTTGTTAGCCAGTTTAATCATAATAATACAGTGCTTTATGTCTTTAAAGTTAAAATATTGTTCAATATTACTGCTACACAATTGATGTATTTACCGCGGGTACCGGCAAATGTAAACTCGTCAATTTAGTGTAAAGATTATACGTTCTTGCATTGCACGTAACACCATCATGAAAACAAGCAATCAAAATGGATAAACAGTATTTGCCTAAAATAAATTAAATAAATACATATATTTATCATAAAATGCTAGATTGTTAAATGTATCACTCCTTATTACTTGTTAAGAGATTTCAATATACATGCAAAGACAGTTCAATTTGCACAAGATGCAGGTTTTATTTTCATTTGTATATTAAAATGTATTAATATTGTTATTCAATGGAAACGAAACGAAAATTCATTCTATGGAAAAGAAAATTACAACAACATTTAACGATTGTTAATGTATTCCGTTTTTTATGGCTTTGTTTTATAATTGATTAAATGCGCCTCTTATAATACACTTTCGGTCGCTGATGAGCAATAACAATATCCACACCGTTTATAGTTATAATCAAATTAATATATGTTTTATAAGTTTTGAAATATCATTTTTTAAAGTCTTACTATAAAAAAGAATACGGCTAATGTATTGTTTTGTTGTGTGGTATTGTCAGTATTTAGTCTTCCGACCACGTTTACTCTGATACTAATAACTAATTTGTATTTTTATAAAGAGGAAATTATATATATGATGATACATTTATTAGTACTAAATATGATATATTTGCACTATTGTTTAAGACTTGTAATGTTTATTTTGGATTTTTTATCGTTTAATTGACTAAACAAAAGCCCTTTATACATGTTTTACGTGACTGTAACCAGTGTTTTTGCCAACCAGTCAGTGCGCATGCGCGGAAAATCCCGAATGTAAACAATAACAATTAACTCGTCTATTCATTGTTATTGTTTTGATTCCGAATTTTCGCGCATGCGCGATGCGCTGGTAGGCAAAAGCACTGGGTACAGTTACGATAAACATTATGTCGTATAGATAACGGCACGTGTTTAGTCAATATATCGTAAACATTAACAACAACATCATAACACCTAAATACTATTAAAGATATTGCATTTTTAATGTCAATATTGTTTAATTAATACATGTATTCTTATCTATAAAAAAAATATATACTCGTTAGTCATTAGCATTAAGGTAAAGGTGGTCTGAAGACTAAACACCGACAATTTCATAAAACAAAGCTATGCATTAGCCGTTTATTTCTTGCAGAAGGACATCAAAAATTACAAAAAACAATAATGCATCACATTATATAATTATAATTATCAATTATATGAGTATGAAAGTGTGATAAAAAAATATGAGTGAAAGAAAAGGGGTGCATTAAATCTGACATACCGGTACAACAAATCCCTATTAAAAGCGAAGTGCATGACAGTATTTAAATGTTATGATCATTTTCTTTTAAATTGGATGATTTGTTTTTAAGGTGAATAACACTATAGATGAATCGTAACATACAACTGAAAAACACAACTTCACATGATGCAAATTAACCTGTGAATTCATGTATATTGAAATTTCTTTACTTGTGTATATGAGTGACAAATATCTTACATTTTATAATATATATCTATATTGCTTTTTATTTTTCGTAAATATTATTTACCCCGGTAGTCATACGTAATTTCTTGTTTTCATGATGTCGTTTGTGCATGGCCGTAACATTCAATCTTCAAACGGAATGACGTAGTTTTAATTAATCGGTACCCGCTAAATACGTTTAATGATTATACGTACATTTACCAATTATTAAATACGTTTTGTTATAAATTAACGGTAACCGGGCTAGTATCTTCCCAGCGTACATTTTCTGTTAATATATACTGGACAAATTACTTTATTTTTTTTTTACGATATGTAGCATATCTAATTGAACAGTTGAACTTTGGCGGTATATTACTCAACCCCAAATAACTGCTCAATACTACTAGAAAGAGAAGACATGGTGGTATCATCAATTGTGTTTAATGACCAGACTTTCATATACCACCTGTGGTCAGGGACCTAATGTTTGTATAGGTCCCTGCTGTAGTTTATGACACTTTGGTGTTAGTTAAGTAGGGACAATATCTGATCAAAACGAGATAATCGGCTTGTGCCGAACAAAGGGGGCAATTAAACACCGAAATACAAAGGCTAACACGATTTTAAGATTGATGCAAACAATCAAATCAAACCAATTAAATTAATTTATTTAATGTGTCAAAGTGTTAGTTTTCCTAGACAGACAGACAAGACTTTTTTTAGTAATTTCCTTTTTTATTTCCATCGTCAACATAATATATTTTGTATAAAACATATTATGTTTAAAAATACACAAAAGTAGTATATATGTTGTCTTTTTTCCCGATATTAGTTATGGTACATAGCATCTATAAAGACTATGGATGGTGCGAAAAATACGTTTTAAACAGTTTCAATTTCGATATATATTTTATTATATTATATATATAATACATATATACAAGGGAAAAAGTGTATATATGTTGCTTTAAGGTAGGTGAAACTTTGTCACAAAGTATATTTACATTTTTTTAGCGTAGGTGTACCCATTGAGCATAAAAAGCGCACAACGAATATAAAATATATGTAATTTATTTTGTGTAGTCGCGATTAATTCCTCTTGTTAAATTATATTATTAAAAGGACACAAGAAAATCTATTTATGGTGTTGTTTTTTTCCTGTTTGCATTTAATAATAAAATATTTTGCCAATAATACTACCAAGTTTATAATGTGTGCATTGATGTAATCAGCTATGGTCAGATTACAGAATGATATAATTGCAAAATTTAGTTCAATGTTTTGGAAGACTTTTTTTAGTTGACTTGCACAATGTACCTCGTCAACATCACAGTCATGTGGTTGATATTGATACGCGCCAGAAAACACATTTTAACAAACACGAGTATTAATAAATCATATGTATATTGGGGTACATAAGATGAACAATTGGTAAATTACGTTATACGATTTAACAAATTTGATCTGATACTCAAAGATTCCTTAACACATAAACAACGTGTTATTAGTTCAGACCCTGTTCTTTAGTTGCAGCAATTGTACATACTTAATAACAGATGGATTATGGACTATCATAGTGGTAAGTTAATATATGCTGTGTGCATGGAATCGATCTATTTATTGTTTGTTTTCATTCTTATTTGTTTGAGTACAGTACAACAACTTTTGGGATGTTTAAATCTAAAATCTAAAAATGATCGTATACATATCAAAATATATTAAATAATGTATTTAATATACATATAGAGCGTGACAATAAATATCATGCTCGATATCTCCCCTTTGATCGTGTCTTTCTTTTGCCTACCAGAGTGGCACGGATAAAAACACGCAGGTGCGCGTGACGTCACGCGTGAATTGGTCTATAGACAATCCCAGAATCGATAATATGGGCGCCGCCATATTGGCTATTACGTAACCCGCGATTGAAAACGGTACTGAAGAATATGACAGATTACATCGTTATCATAGCAGGAAACAAAAATATTGCTAAACTGCACTCGTCCTGCAGGACGAGTGCATTAACATTTTCACTGGTCCTGCAAATACATGCACTCGTCCTTTAAATATGTGTGAAATTAAGATTGCAAAGGGCTGATATGACTAATAAAGTTTCCTATATCACTGCTAAAATGCTGCTTACTAAGTTATTCCTGCCAGCTGATCACAAAAGAAATGGTTTAAAACGGTACTTCGCGGTTAACTAATTCTTTAAAAATCAATGCATAGAGTGAATATAGTCGTATGGTTCCCCTGTCAACATGGACGCGCAACATTTACACCAAAAACCCAATATTTACTCGGGACACAGTCTCGCATAACAACGCGCACCTGCTGTATGAAATTTACAATAACAATTTCCGGTTGCTTCGCGTTCTACTTTCGGAATAGATATGTTTGAAGAAAATTATTTTATTTAATGAAAAAGAGTCTTGCTAGTCAGAGAATACATGTACATATTATAACATCAGCTTGATTCACTCGTCCTGTAGGACGAGAGCTTTAGGGAAATTCCCTCGTCCTTTCAAGATTTCACTCGTCAATACGAGCGGACGAGTGGAATTTTTTTCCCCTGCATAGTGTACACCCGCTTTATTCCAATAAACAGTACTTTATGACTTCGCACATTAGGATTGAAAACAAGTGAAACATGAAACCAAGTGTCGATATGTATCACATCGTAAATCAATATAATTTTAATTAAAAATATACACGATAGATTCATAAAATATGTGTCTCTGCAACAATATTCAGTGACAACACGTAATGTTTAAGGCCGAGTTGGCATTTTTAAGCATACCTTTCAGTAATGCCTTTGTATAAAATTTAATTATTTCTTTATGAAATAAAATTATTCAAGCATAATTTTAAAGGTATAGAAATATCTAAAGTGTGAAGTAAACGTTGTGATTTTAGCCTAAATAGTGCCGTATATATTAACAAAGATCTTTCAATATATAAAGATTGGAAACATCCATTCAGACCATATTTGTTGGATAGATCTTTGATATTAATTAGATAGATTTAAGATCGATGTAGACAATTAAATTAATATCTGCCTTTGTTTAAGCCTATATTATTTCTTATTAAATGTCGTACTTTCTATACTTTCGGAGATATTCATTAAGAAACGTTGTAAGATTAAAGACTTAGGACGACTTCTTTAATTGAATAATACATCTCTTTGTTTGTCTAAACAGTAACCATTTCGCTATTAATATTTCCCTTGTGTCATTTTAAAGGTAATATACAAATCTATAGCCGAAATGAAGTTTGTGATTCTAAAATTGTTTTGTAAATCTTTGTTATCGAAACTCTGTAAGATTTTCAGGTAGAGATTTTTTTTAATTAAAATAATGTATCTAGTTTAGTCTAAAACTAAAGTGGTTTTTAGCAATCTTTTATTTAAAAATTGCTCTTAAGCTTATACAAAAATAACTAGCCGGAAATGAATTTTGTGATTTAAATGAACAAGTATCGGATTTATTCGCTTGCAAAACTGTGTAAGATGTCAGGATATGTCATACTTTTTTTTATTGAAAAGGACATATCAGCTTTTGTCTACAACTTTCTTATATTATTATTTAAATAACGTTTTACATGTTGCCTGAAATATTATTAAATTTTTCTTAATAACATCTAAATTCACGATTTAAATGTTCAACATAAAAAATAATGAGCCTTAAATAAACTTAAATAGTTCCAATTGTGTTCTCTAGATTTCCTAAACGTATGTCTTTATTAAATGTTCGTAAAACAGTCTAAATTTACGCTTAAAAAATAAAAACACGCACAAAATAAGTGATTTATTTTTCTTTAATTACGGATTATAAATGACAGCAACATACATCTCTTGAAAAAAACATCAGCGATAAAGGTGGGAACGAATTCGCTCAGTGGGAGGCGATGTTCCAAGTGCGGATTAAAAGCGTTTATGGGTTTGCCCCTGACACCACATGTCTGCACCTGTGTTGATACCGAAATTTAGATAAGATATCACGCGTCACCTTTACATAACATGTTAAATGACAATCAAGACCTTATTCATGTCAGGGACCTACACAAATAGGTCCATGTCCATGCTGTGTGTTGTTACTCTTAAACGAATGCAGATAAACCTTATTTCTACTAATTACATAATTTATATTAATAAAAAAAACACGAACTATTATGTGGTTGTCAGATCGATAACAGAAACTCTTTAAATCCTCAAATATATTTGATAAACCCGTTTCGCTTCCTTGTTTTGCGTAGGGACCTATACACACATATATAGGTCCATGTTTATTTCTTCAGTACCGTTTTGGAGGCGCGCGAGAGTATTCAGGGGCTGGTAATCCGGGAAGGTATCTATTTCTGGGATTGTCTATAGCTTGTCGATACTTTGTTACGTAAACAGTAGCTATCGATTAGCATACATCGAAGCGCCGAGGTTATACATTTTGATGTACCCACTCACGTCTTTTTATGTCCCCCACTATAGTAGTGGGGGACATATTGTTTTTGCCCTGTCTGTCTGTTGGTCTGTTTGCGCCAACTTTAACATTTTGCAATAACTTTTGCTATATTGAAGATAGCAACTTCATATTTGGCATGCATGTGTATCTCATGAAGCTGCACATTTTGAGTGGTGAAAGGTCAAGGTCATCCTTCAAGGTCAGAGGTCAAATATATGTGGCCAAAATCGCTCATTTTATGAATACTTTTGCAATATTGAAGATAGCAACTTGATATTTGGCATGCGTGTGTATTTCATGGAGCTGTACATTTTGAGTGGTGAAAGGTCAAGGTCATCCTTCAAGGTCAGAGGTCAAATATATGTGGCCCAAATCGCTTATTTTATAAATACTTTTGTAATATTGAAGATAGCAACTTGATATTTGGCATGCACGTGCATCTCATGGAGCTGCACATTTTGAGTGGTGAAAGGTCAAGGTCAAGGTCATCCTTCAAGGTCAGAGGTCAAATATATGTGGCCCAAATCGCTTATTTTATGAATTCTTTTGCAATATTGAAGATAGCAACTTGATATTTGGCATGCATGTGTATCTCATGAAGCTGCACATTTTGAGTGGTGAAAGGTCAAGGTCATCCTTCACAAAGTCAAGGTCATCCTACAAGGTCAAACATCATATAGGGGGACATTGTGTTTCACAAACACATCTTGTTTTAATTATACTTTCATTTCTCTGCCGATTTTGACAAATTGTACAGTTATATCCGGTAATATTGCGCGTCCATTAATCCTGCGCACTCCGCAGTTGTGAATTTTGCAGACGACAAATTGTCTTCTTTAGTTATGAAAGATTGAATTTAACATTTTTAACAATTAACAGATTTAAAAGGTACATCAGGGCTTAACACTAACTCTTTATCAACTAGCCCATTCGGGCTAGTAAATGCAGAACCTACTAGCCCTGACCATTCTCTCATGTGCCCTGACCCAAGTCTTATCAAAACCTTTATATTTATCATTTAACTTGTATTTTCTTGTGCGTAGAGATGCGCAATTATGATTCAATCATTGCCTTACTAATGCTAATGAATACAATATTCATCTACTTAAGACATCAATTTGTAATGTTCACGCCATTTCGGGAGAAATTTCCTTGTTTTTTTTTCCTTATACTTTCTCTTACATTCCTCCTTCCCTTTTCTTTTCTTATTTGAGGAACCCCCATCCCCACCCAAAAAGCCAAACTTAAACAACGACATTCATCGAAATTAAAACCTTTTTACATAGATTGCCGCGGTTGCCGTCTGACAACAAACGGTAAGAGAATCTTAGTTGTCGCAAAAGAACAAATAACGTGTTACGGTACAGGGCCCTCAATCTATTAAATCTGCCACCGAAATTCGGCGGCAGTCCCCCACCTGAAAAGTACACTTGTTTCCCCTTTTGGGGGGAAAAATCCCCCCCCCCCCCAAAAAAAAAATAGACAGATGTGTTTCATGATTATTATATTTCAATTTAATCTTTGCAAACATACTAAATTATGAAAATGCAATGAATATAGTGCAAACATGTACAAATGTAATAATGATAGAGTAAGTAAAAAATCCCCATAAAAGGGAAACTCTGCGAAAATTCCCCCTCCTAAGGGCTGCGGACCCCTTCCCCCAAAGTAGTGTGAGGGCCCTGCGGTAGTCGTAACAATTGTACAGGGTAACTCTCTACTAAAAGCTGGGATCGACCATTAATATTAGTTTTGCTAATTGAATTGCGTAAAAAAGATTGTCAAAACACTTCAAATCGATCAAACAAATTAAAATTGATAAATAAATAATAATTTGATATTAACTTTGTGTTAATGTCGAGTTTTTTACCTTCATCGATCCCAGACAATCCTGGGCGATCCCGGCTTTTAGTTTAAAACGTATTTGTATGAGAAAACACATCACTTCGAGGAAACCAATCAAAACCATATCTATCGGAATTCCGTTTAAAAATAGGTACTGACGTGTTTTACCAGGAAAACCGCCGGGGATTTTCTGAGTTGTCGACCTCTTTTTGATTGCAATCAGTGGGTTCCAAATCTATTTCGAGTTACGATCTGTTTGTAGTCTCCAACTTCAATCTGGGATTTAATTGTCATCTGATCATACTGTACAGTAGATTCCACTTAATTTAATATTGGATAATCAAATAAGTCTGTTAATTGAATAGACATTGAAAACACCAAACCATTTGCATCTCTTTCTGTTGTAGAAACTCCACATATTTTGATAGGAAATAATGCGTATTTCGGTTCATTGAATAGCCAATTTTCTATTGCACACTATAATCCACACTATAATCCAGCAAAGAATGTCATAAATCTCCAAGGATACGCATCGTATCGACGATTTTGACAGACATGCTCAATTTACTGCCTTTGTTTATTTCACACCATGCATGTATGCAGCGTCTGTCAACTTACAGATGTAGTATGCGAGCAAGTACAATGCAAACACTGGAGTCTCTGGTGGAGTCTCCGGAGTGCAGTCAGGTGCAAACTTTCCAATGCAAACTGTCAAGTAACACACTTCAACAGTTTGTTGTCGCTTAGAAACAATTTAAGAGTGTGTTGCTGATTAGAAACAAACTGTTGACGTGTCTTTCTCGACAGTTTGCAATAGGTGATGGAATGTTACACTATATTCACAGTTCGTGTATATAAACCTACACAAATGCGTCACAGTAAATCATATCTAAACATGATGTCGAACAATCGAAAACGCCCACATTAGTCAAAACATCGCAGTCTTAACACTGCTGATCATGTTTTCACAATAACCAAAATTAAATCCAGTACTGACCAGATTTTCCAGTAAATCAGTACACAGTACATTATCTGTTTCAATACTAGACTACCTGAAAGAGCGTAACATCAAAGATACTGCATTCTCCACGCTACAAAGTTTTCCTTTGACAGTGTATATACACCAGGGATCATATTTTCCCGCAACATCAATCGGTCTGGATATAAATGGGGAAAAAGTATCCGAACATTTATGTCCGAAATTCTGACAAATTACGTTAAAATATATACCATTGATTTTGCCATTCATGAAGGTGGTATAATAAATGTACCAGTAAAATTCCCTTGGTCATTTTTTTAACAGAACAAACTATAATGTACACAAATTATTTCGATTCTAATGCGGTTTTTACTAAAGATTTATACAATGTATATTATTTTTCTTGTGTACTGTCTTATGTGAAGTCGCCCATAAAAATAACTTTCGGCTGTTCTGTCGATCAGATCCGCGACTTTCATTCAAAATAATATTACCGGATTATTACGCTGGTGGAAAATGTATCGGCATGTTTTGTTTAGTTACAGCGCGTGCTTTCAGTGTATAAGGTGCACAATTTTCGACCACCCTTGTTAATTTCGGACATGTCTTTAATCCGCTGTTCACAAAATTTTTATTCTTCGTCTGACGTGCAATAAACCGGTCCTGACTGGTTTAGAGACTGCAGCGAATGGTTTATCACACCTAATGGAGATAAGAATGTCATGACGGGGGATGTTAGCATGTGCACTGTGTAATTGATTTTCATGGGAATTTTAGCGAACAGAACCAGACCTACTGTTTAGGATTTTCAATTGGTCTTTCATAACTGCAATCGGTCTAGGACCGACAAAACCGAAAAAAATATGATCCCTGATATACACCCACGCTAATTTTCGCGCACTTTTTACCAGGACTATACATGAGCAATAGATGTTGCTAGCGTAAGCGTTGGGTAAACAATAAAATGAATATAGGAAAAATCATTACACGCACCGTATGGCGTGACATTGTACATTGCTGCATAGTTTTCGCTAGCTTTTTGTTGGGTGCAAAGGAAATACATGAGGATGTTTTATTGAAAGATAGAAAGTGTGTTTTGGATTACAAATTTGTATTCTCATTTGGGAATTCAACAAAACATTTACATTATATTTATAATGGATTCAATATTAAAATCCAATATTAACTTTTTTTAAACGCTTAACGTGTTGAAACGATGTTTTGATTATGCATGAAAAGCACAATTTTCCAGGATGATTACACCCGGTTAGTGATAAAATTGGAAATATAACTGATTCTGCATAACTGAATACTTCGGATAATTGAATATTTGGATGTGACAAATGGGCTATTCAATTAAGCGAAATCTACTGCATAAAGATTTTTGCATCTTTCAAAGGCTTATTTAAAACACAGTTTATTGATATAGAACACATAATCCCGCCCAAAATACACATGACCGGTCGGGCATGTTACTGGGACATTGGCTAGCCCGGACCTAGGTTCAGGCAGTAAATGTCGTTCGGACGTGCCTTAGTGTTAAGCCCTGTGCGTTTGCAAAATAAAATGCCATCATAACATTTTAACACCGTTTGCATCATCCCTATACAAAAATTGTACACTGGCCTACTTACGATAAATTCGAAATAAATCACAAATTCCCTGCGGTCTTTAGCGTTTTCGTACTTTAAATTTAGAATACATAAATCCAACGTGTAATTTAGCATTCCATTGCACAATATCCGATCAGTTAAGTTATTTTTTTACATTGAAAATATATTGCATCAGACGACATTGTCATCATTTCCCGCCATTTTTTCAAACCACACTTGGTATTATCTATGCATGCGCAATGGCCTAGTTTTGATATTTTCAGTAAACTAAGGAAGCATTATCGGCTTAAAATTAAGCCTGTTATGCTTAAACATTTTTGTTCACGTTAGAAAGCAATGATTTTATATTTTTTATTGTTACTTTTGCTACATTCAGCAGAATGACACCACCATCATCAAAGAAATAAAAAAAATCCACATTAAATTTGAATGGCTTTACAACCTGATTTTTATAATAATTTTCTGGAATGTTTTTGTCCCTAATTGCTGATCCTGTGTCTACAATTTTGCCTAAATGAGGTCATTGCACCAAGTGCGCAAGATTACCGGACACTGTCATATTTTCAAAATGAGGTGAGTCATGTTTGTTTTTTTAAAATCAAATCGGACAGGTCTTCACTGAATGTATCACATATCTTTGTGTTAATAAGCACATGAACTTGTTATTTTCATAATAAATTTAGATATTATGTTGTCAATTTATAAAAGATTATGTTTTTAAACCAATTGATCCTTAACTGCGCAAGATTACCGGACAGCATATATCATTAGAAAGCCTACGTTACGTAGTTTTCAGATATATAAATATATATTGTTTTTCTTCTGATTTGGGCAGCCCGGCAAGTTATAACTTTAACTTTTGCAAATATCACACCGTTTTAGAGTCTAGATTTACGGTTGACATGTTCGTACTTTATACCGATTTGTAGCGTTTATATTTGAAGTTCAGTTTTGAAAATTACATCTTGCTTAGGAGAATAGAATTCTGTATATCATAAAAAAGGTTTTAAAAATGAAATTAAGTAAGGAATGACTTTGTACGAAAGTATCGCGCGTTCCTTACGCAGAGAACTGATGCTACGGTCCTGGCGATTATGCTTTTGTTTAGATACCGGCCATTTTATTTCCTTTGTCATGATTATTATATTTTTTATGTATTGAAATATTTTGTTCACGAAACATATCAATAAGCTAATTATTAATGAAGCTTAATAAATTAATGATTTCAGCTCTCGTTTATAACACAGACAGGGTGTTAATTTTATTACGAGACAGCGTATATAGTGGACCCTCTTGATATTTTTCGGCCGGGATTTTTAAGAATCTTTAAATAATTTTAATTAATTGATAATTTAAGGTAAATAACCTTTCATAAAATTATACATAATAATAATATGAAATAAGCATGATGAAACTAATAAAATATTTACCATTCACTCTTTCGTATCCGTGCTTGGAATTCATATGACCCCGAAAACGATACATTGTCTTGTAAGTTTTGGGGCACTCTTTTCACTGGTAGACACCCACTGATTCGATTGCTTTTGTCACTTCTACTTTCTTACACGGTTTAACATTCTCAGAATCATCACTGCAACATGTGTAATCACCGTACAATTCGTCTAAATATAAGTCGTCATCATCCCAGTGAAAAAAATCTGATTTTGAATAGTTGGACATGATGCACTGATGTCAAAATACGAAATGATCTGAGTAACACCGACCCTGATTTTCAAGAATCTCTAAATAAGTTTAATTATTGATAATTTAAGGTACATCACCTTTCATATCATTATACATAATAACCTCTTTGATAATAAACAACAAACGAATGTTTTTCACACCCATGACCCATTTTATTTGAAGTGTGCAAAGCCGAAAATATCAAGTGGGTCCGCTAGAGACGTTAGTGGGCACATCAAAATGTATAACCTTTGCACTTTGATGTACGCTAATCGATAGCTACTGGTTACATAACAAAGTATCGACAAGGTTAAACGCGCGTGGGTAAAACATAAAATGTGTATTTCTCGTTTTTAACTCGCTATACATCCACTAATAACAACGGCAATATACTTAAAGTTGAATTTTTTATGTCCCCCACCCACTATAGTGGGGGACATATTGTTTTTGCCCTGTCTGTTGGTCTGTATGTTGGTCTGTTGGTCTGTTTGCTCCTACTTTAACATTTGCAATAACTTTTTCAATATTCAAGATAGCAACTTGATATTTGGCATGCATGTGTATCTCATGGAGCTGCACATTTTGAGTGGTGAAAGGTCAAGGTCATCCTTAAAGGTCAGAGGTCAAATATATGTGGCCAAAATGGCTCATTTTATGAATACTTTTGCAATATTGAAGATAGCAACTTGATATTTGGCATGCATGTGTATTTCATGGAGCCACACATTTTAAGTGGTGAAAGGTCAAGGTCATCCTTCAAGGTCAAAGGTCAAATATATGTGGCCAAAATCGCTCATTTTATGAGTACTTTGGCAATATTGAAGATACCAACTTGATATTTGGCATGCATGTGCATCTCATGGAGCCGCACATTTTGAGTGGTGGAAGGTCAAGGTCATCCTTCAAGGTCAGAGGTCAAGTATATGAGGCCAAAATTGCTCATTTTATGAATACTTTGGCAATATTGAAGATAGCAACTTGATATTTGGCATGCATGTGTATCTCATGGAGCCGCACATTTTGAGTGGTGAAAGGTCAAGGTCATCCTTCAAGGTCAAAGGTAAAAAAAAATATTTCAAAGCGGCGCAGTAGGGGACATAGTGTTTCTGACAAACACATTTTTCTTGTTGAAAGAGGAATTAATAAGCAACAAGATAACGTATAAACCAATAAAATCGGATGATTAGTTTTTGCATAAATTTGAATTGACTACAGTAAGGATCAAATACTCGTTTCAACTCCTGTCAATATACGCTCCGTGGGATTATTACAACATCGTTTAACATTATTCATATATCAGCATCTTAAATGTTTTGTTAAATGATATGCAGTTTGAAAAAGTAAAATTACTGTTGTAAAATAATAAGTTTTGAAAACTTGATAAAAATTCAACCTAAAATTTGGTTGATTTCAAACATTAATCTTATTTTAATGTCTGTTCTGCAAAACTGCTGAATTCTATATTGGAATGAATTCCTTTATTGCTTTTTTAGCGCTGGATCAATTTGGCTCTTATAAGGCCTTTTAAAACTGTCAGCTTTTTATAGCAGAAATCCTCCAATGACAATCAGATGTTCTATTGCATTTATCCCCAAAATGTTAGTTCATATATTGATATAAACGGACTCCAAGAGACTTTGATAATTGTTGCATTGACCGTTTGACGGCTCTGGGAGTCCATATGCACCCAATAACACACACAGTTCTGCGCAACGATTCCATGGGCATCACATAAAAGATTTTGTTCGTTACTAAATAAGGATAGCCATGAATAACTTGAAAAACACATTTAATTTACCTGAATGGCAACCTACTGAAGTTATTTTTTGCATGCACCCTTAAAAAACCTCAACGACGTTTCAACACACTTTTCTTGTTGAAATTTTTATGCCCCCGGATTGAAAGATCGGGGGTATATTGTTTTTGGCCTGTCTGTCTGTCATTGTGTGTGTCCCAAAACTTAAATCCAGGTTAAAGTTTGGAAATAACTTTTGCAATATTGAAGATTGCAACTTGATATTTGGCATGCATGTGTATCTCATGGAGCTGCACATTTTGAGTGGTGAAAGGTCAAGGTCATCCTTCAAGGTCAAAGGTCAAATTTATGGCTTCAAAGCGGCGCAATAGGGGGCATTGTGTTTCTGTCATACACATCTCTTGTTATGTTCACATTCAGAAAAGTTTATATATTTTTAATCTGTTTGACATCGTTATTGACTAAGCCTATATCAAATATCGCGATGATCGACTTATCTACATCAATTATTACCATGTGCAATAGATTGGTGTACTGCGACTTGACTAAGCCTATATCAAATATTGAGATGATCCACTTTACTAACTTAGGCTACATCAATTATCACAATGTGCAATAGATTGGTGTACTGCGACTTAACCGATAGTGACACTGGAAGTTGGCAACATTATGACAGTCTTCCAATATGGTGGATAGAGCCACAGGTGGTTAGCGTGTTGCTATGATATTTATTAGTGAAAACATCATTTTGAATGATAAATAATCATATTATAACGAAAAATTATCTTTTCTGAAAAAAAAATTCACAATCAAACATATATATAACAAGGTATGCAACTCAAAATCACCCCAAAATGGGATGCATCGCTTTGAACAGCCATATCTTCATCAATTGTGCAGCGATTTTCACGATCTCGGTCTTATTAAACGCAGAAATGATTTTTTTTCTGGAAATGTATATGTCTTGTAATATTTTTACAAATGCTGGGTCAACTTTTAAGGAATTACACGATACACAACTCGCATGACCCAGTTGACAATGATCATGCAGTCTTTATGAATGAAATCTCCAGTTGTAAAGACACACCTCTGCATTGGACCAATGAAATCACTCGTTTGTTTAAAATGTCAGTTAGTTGATATGTATGTAAACAAAGGTTTCAAACGGCGCTGGACAGTTAGTCTTGATACATAATGTAACGACAAGAACGGTAATAATATTTTTTCATACGTTTTATTGAATGATGGTATCGAGGTATATGAACTTTGTAGGGAAGATGCCCTTTACTCCGTGAAGATTTCAGTCTTAAAGACTGCATGATCGTTGTCAACGGGGTCATGCGAGTTGTGTATCGTGTTATTTCTTTAAAAAAAAACAGCATTTGTGAAAATATTGCAAGACATATACATTTCCAGAAAGGAAATTCATTTCTGCGTTGAATAAGACCGAGATCGTGAAAACCGCTGCACAATTGATGAAGATATGGCTGTTCAAAGCGATGCACCCCGTTTTGGGGTGATTTTGAGTTGCATACCTTGTTATATATATATTTGATAGTGATTTTTTATGTCCCCCACAGTAGTGGGGGACATATTGTTTTTGCCCTGTCTGTCTGTTGGTCTGTTGGTCCGTTTGTCTGTTGGTCTGTTTGCGCCAACTTTAACATTTTGCAATAACTTTTGCTACATTGAAGATAGCTGCTTCATATTTGACATGCATGTGTATCTCATGAAGCTGCACATTTTGAGTGGTGAAAGGTAAAGGTCAAGGTCATCCTTCAAGGTCAGAGGTCAAATATATGTGGCCAAAATCGCTCATTTTATGAATACTTTTGCAATATTGAAGATAGCAAATTGATATTTGGCATGCATGTGTATCTCATGGAGCTGCACATTTTGAGTGGTGAAAGGTCAAGGTCAAGGTCATCCTTCAAGGTCAGAGGTCAAATATATGTGGCCCAAATCGCTTATTTTATAAATACTTTTGCAATATTGAAGATAGCAACTTGATATTTGGCATGGATGTGCATCTCATGGAGCTGCACATTTTGAGTGG
Source organism: Dreissena polymorpha (assembly GCF_020536995.1). Lineage (NCBI taxonomy): Eukaryota > Metazoa > Mollusca > Bivalvia > Myida > Dreissenidae > Dreissena > Dreissena polymorpha. Next base: position 4,136,063 of record NC_068356.1, read on the forward strand.
TGAAAGGTCAAGGTCATCCTTCAAGGTCAGAGGTCAAATATATGTGGCCGAAATCGCTTATTTTATGAATACTTTTGCAATATTGAAGATAGCAACTTGATATTTGCCATGCATGTGTATCTCATGGAGCTGCACATTTTGAGTGGTGAAAGGTCAAGGTCATCCTTCAAGGTCAGAGGTCAAATATATGTGGCCGAAATCGCTTATTTTATGAATACTTTTGCAATATTGAAGATAGCAACTTGATATTTGCCATGCATGTTTATCTCATGGAGCTGCACATTTTGAGTGGTGAAAGGTCAAGGTCAAGGTCATCCTTCACAAGGTCAAGGTCATCCTACAAGGTCAAACGTCATATAGGGGGACATTGTGTTTCACAAACACATCTTGTTTTTTCATAAAATTTGATTTATCGTTATAATATGATTATTTATCATTCAAAATGATGTTTTCAATAAATAATATCATAGCCACACGCTAACCACCTGTGGATGGAGCGTACAAAAGAATAACAAAGTAAATAGAAGCAATTATATATTGCTTTAATGGTACTATTTGCATGAGTTTGTGCCTTCAGACTGGTAAAAGTTGGTAAGTTTTTGCAGTATCAGTATTCTGTTGCGCTTGCACTGGTGATCAAATTTTGCACCTTAGGACAATAAACAGCGCATTGCAACTCTCAGCAACCCTTTGGGTTTATAATACAGCAGTGAGCTGAGAGCTGAATTATTGCAACTACCCCAAAAAATCTCAGATTTAAGCTAAAAAGGCATGATTTATAAAAAAAAAAATTGCCTTGAAACATATTTTGTGTGGTTTTGGCTCACTCAGCTATGTACTATTGTTGTCAACCTATTTCCTGTGTTGAGAGTGGTCAGCTATTAGCTCATCAACGCTATAGAAGCCATATTTGTAATCCATCGATGACAATTTGTAAAAGGTTTGTTTTGACAATCTCAAAGCCAAGACCAAATCTGGGGTACTTGATTTGTACAATTAAGCTCGCCAGGTCAAATCTTTGAAAAACTTTATCACTCTAGAGGCAACATTTATGACTAAATCTGGATGAAATGTGGTCAGAATCTGAGAATGTTTAATGTGACAATATCTAGACAGTAACAGAGTTTGAATTTCTGTCACATGTGTCAAAAAATAAGGTCACTAGGAAAATAATATGAAAAAAGATCTAGTTATCCTTCGCCATAGGCAGAGGGATATTGTGTTGGCGTTTTCCGTCCATCTTTCTGTCAGTCCGGAGCCATATCTTGGAAGTTCTTTTGCGAATTTCATTGAAACTTGGTATGAGTACATGTACATGTATATATATGGATAAGAGGATGATGCATGCCAAATGGCATTGTACACCATCTGTTAATAACAGAGTTGTGGCCCTTTGTATCTTGAAAAAATGCTTTTTGTGTGTCCAGAGCCATATCTTGGAAGTGCTTTGGTCGGATTTCATTGAAACTTGGTATGAGTATATATATGGATAAGAGGATGATGCACGCCAAATGGCGTTGTACACGATCTGTTGTTAATAACGAAGTTATGGCCCTTTGTATCTCGAAAAAAATGCTTTTTTGAGTGTCAAATATAACACTTTTGTGTCCAGAAGCATATTGGCAGGGGATATCAATTCAACGAATTAGCTAGTTTTGGCTTGTTATCTCACTAGAGGCCACATCTTGCATTCTGTCATGATGAGACTTGATCAGAATGAATCTTCATGATTGTCATTAAAATATTATTGCCAAGTTTGAAACAAGGTCATGTGCTTCCAAATAAACAATTTCACCAGGTCAAATCTTAGCAAAACCTTCATACCACTCTAGAAGACTAATTTATTATGCTCCTGGTCCCCAAATTTTTTTGGGGGGGGCGGGGGGCATATAGTCGCCGCTTCGTCTGTCCGTGCGTGTGTCCGTCCGTCTGTGCACAATTTTTGTCCGGGCTATTTCTCAGCAATTAATGACCGGAATTCAATTAAGCTTAATGGGAAGCTTCACTACCAAGAGGAGATGTGCATATTATCAGCCGGTTCTTGTCGGATGATTTTTCACAGAGTTATGGCCCTTTGAAATTTTCCATTAACTGTAGATATAGTGCAATTCTTGTCGCCCCAACAACTAGACATTTCCTTTTATCTGAATATATAGTGCAATATTGTGACAAAAAAACTTTGGGGAGCATCAACCGTCTCTGCCGGTTACTTGCAATTAAATGGGAATGAAAATGTCAGAATATTTAATTTGACAATGCTTAGGGGAAGTTTGATTCAGGGTAGGTGTGGATTAAAAGTAGGTCACAAGGTAAAATCTTAGATAAAATATGTTAGCACTTTTGATTCAAAATTTGTGGTTTAATATTGATGAAGTTTGGTCGGTAAGAAAATTTTGAAAATATCTAGGTTGATCAGTTTGAATGTGGGTCACTTGCATAAAAACACTAGATAAACTTGATTACCACTTTTGAGGCCTCATTTACTACTCCTTGATGTCAGAATGTTACCTGGAAACATTTAGGCCAGGTTTAAATATGCGTCACATGGACTCAAAACTAGGTAACCAGGTCAACTCAAGTCTTCAACAACAATTGTACCTCAAGTGAGGGGCCATCATCTTGTTGTTTTTTGCACACTATTATTAGTAATAAGATGTCAAACTACTATAGTTCCTTTTTAGCATGATAAGGTTACATTTATTTCAAATCTAACCTGCAGGTGGTGGAGCTGCAACAGAAAATGTAGACATTGAGGAAGTGACTGACCAGATGGACAAACAGCAGCTTACAAATGGTGGAGACGCTGAAGCTGGTAATAAGGCAGTCCATAGAAGTCTTACTTAATTCAAAACTTCATGCATTATCAAGGCTTCTAACCTTTTGTTAAAACTGCAATGTCTATAAGGTGTCATCCAGGGCTTTCCACAGGCAATTTAACGGTCCCTCGCCGGGGCGCTTGAATTTCAAAATCAGAGTCCGCGGGGCGCCTGAAATTTTCCGATCATTGTATTTTGGCTGTTACTGCAACAAGCCATTCTTAAGATCATAGCAATATCTACATCGCTGAATATTTTAAAGCTGATTGACGATCCTCTGTCAACTACATCTAACGCTTTACACATCTAAAGCCCGCTTAAGGGCCGAGCGTCGCTGTATTGGAAAATCAATATTGGCCAATAAGAG